>NC_141876.1:489261063-489412578 GCF_056163025.1 Triticum urartu | reverse complement strand
TAGTAACAAGAACAAGAAGGATTCTTCCTCTAGTAGTAACAATAATCATGCTAAATCCAATATTGTTGATTCTAGTAGTTCTCTTGATTCCACTAATGATTCTCTCAGCCAAGTTACACTTGAGCAAGAAAATAGCTTATTGAAGGGAATCATAGTGAAAGGTGTTTACAAGAGCCTTGCCGGGAGTAAGCAATTCAAGGAAATTGTACGCAAGCAAGGAAGGCACCGGAAGAATCAAGGTATTGGTTTTGAACGAAAGTTCAATGCCAATGGAGTTGAGTGTGAAGAAGATCAATATCCCAAGACGAAGTTTGTTCCTCAACAAGAGAAGTATGATCCTACTTCTTTCAAAGGGACACAAGCTCAAGATGATCTTCCACCACAAGACCACAAGGAAAAAGGCAAGGACAAGCTTCAAGAGGAAATTGTTGCATTTGAAGAAGCTCCTAAGGCCTTGGTCAAGTGGGTTCCCAAGACTACATCAAGTTCCACTTCATCAAGTACAACTACAACTTCAAGGATTCCCATCAAGATGATGTGGATCCCGAAGAAGAAGAACTAGAGAGTTCTTGAGGGTGACTCCGCCAACATACTTCACTCTTATCATTTTGGCAAGAACAAGTGCAATCAACTTCGACATCTTGCACTAGTTTAAGGAGTCACAAACCCTCTTGTTGGTAAGACAAGGGACAAGGTAACCTAATGCTCTCATAGACATCATCTTGTGTGTGCATCACTCTATGTCTATGGATATCCTTGTTTATTCCTTGTGGGACTAACACATGTAGGTATTGAAAGTGCAACTCACTCCAAAGGATAGCTCCGAATGATCTACATCAACTTAGAGCATCCACATCTTTGACACCTACATGAAGTCATCATCGACAAAACCCAAGGTTAGTTCATCCCTCTTAGGGGGGATCTCACATCTAGGGGGAGCTTTACTCTAAGAATTGAGCTAAAGCAACTCTAATGGTGTGAACACAACAACGCTTTATGTAAAAGTGGTAACCCCACTTGTGCTTAAACGATGAGTATGACCTATGATCAAATGTTCTCATTTGACTCCTAAGTAAATATACTCATATATAGATGACCTAGTCATCGCCAGTTGCTTGATAGATGCTAGAATTGTTTGTGCAGGCTTTGCCACATATTTCATTTGTCATTTTATTGTGTGAGCATGTTGGTTGCATAATTTACTCATTCGAGGACATCCACTTGTTGTTTTTATTGGTTGGTTTCTTTTTCTCTTGCCAAGTGGATGGACAAGAATGCCTAAGAACCTCCTCTAGCTATCTATGTTTTTCTCGTCTCAAACTCTATTCATGCTGCATCACAAAATTTGATCAAGTCAGATTCGAACCACTCTGTGTGAGGAGCGCTCGGAGTCCGATTCATCCATTTCGGTCATACCGAGATCACTAAGTCGATCTAGGTTTTTAATCTCGGTGCAACCGATTTGAACTTTTCGGTCACACCGAGTTTCAGTAACTGCTTGAAGTTATGCATTTCGGTGCCACCGAGTTGTTCCACTCGGTCACACCGACAGGGTCGGGCTATATATACCCACGGGCCAAAATTTGGAAAATTTTCCGAACCTCTTCGGCCGCGCTCAGCCTGCTCTGCCTCCCTGGGTCTCTGGATCGTCCTCCTCGTCGCCAGCCACCTCCAGTCGCTGGTGTCCACCGCCATCAACGGGATCGTCTCCGCCGTTGCCGCCGTAGCAAGTCCATCGCCGAACTAGGGTATGGACTTGATCTTTGTGTTGATTCTCACTCCGATTCCCCAGCACATTGTTTTGCCATGTATCTTGCCATGATTGAGATCACTCTATCCAATGAAAACACTCCGTAGTTTAGCTGTGGATTGAAAATTTAGGGTTAGGTTTCCGCCGAAATCATCTCAGACCGACCGAGTTGTTGGAATCGGTTCCACCGATTTGGCTCAGGCCATTGCACATGTGATTCTCGGTCTGACCGAGAATTGCAAATCAGTGTGACCGAGTTTGAGTCTTTGTGAAACCCTAGCAGTCTCGGTGCCACAGAACTGTGACTCGGTCTGACCGAGTTCACTAGTTTAGGTTCCAACAGCTGCTTCGGTATCACCAAGATTTCAAATCGGTAGATCCGAAATACTTTCTGTGGAAAACTAAAACTAAGTTTTTGATTCATTCTTTTGCAAAAACCTCTGCACTTTGTGATGCTCATCCACTCTACCTCATCTATAATCTATTCATAGGGTCTGCTGTCAGTGTTTGCATCATGTCAGATCAAAGTGACAGTCAGAACAAGTCTGAGGAGCAAGTGAACTTGAGTGAGGGCACTAGTCCCTCCAGTAGCTCAGATGATGGAAGCAGGAGCACACCTAGTAACTTGCCTAAGGCAGCCACCAGGACCAGAAAGAAGAAAACCTCAGATTCAGAGGATGAGGACTATGTGGCTGCTGAGGAAGAGGCCATCTCAAAGAGGAAAGTCCTGAAAAAGGAATATGGCACAGCTACTGCCACTAAGCCAGGGATGAAGCAAAAGGTTCTTGCCAAGAGAGCTCCCATGTCAAAAGCCAGAACATCCACTCAAGAAACTTTGGGATCTGCACCCAAAGAGCAGGTTGTGGCAGAAAAGAAAAGAAAGGAAAGGGTCAAGAAGACCACTGCCAGAGTGCTTGGGAGATCTTCAATAATGAAAGACTCTGAAGAAGAGGAAGATGAAGAGGATGCAGCACCAGCACCCAAAGCTCAAAAGCTTATGGGAGATGCTATAAGGGCAGGGGCTGTTCCATCTAAGCCTAAGACTGCTCCTAAGACTGCTGCTCCAGCTGCTCCAAAACCCAAAACTGCACCCAAGAGGAGCACCAAGAACATCCCAGCAGTAGAGAAGAACAAGGCCCCAGTGCCTGAAGCTGCAATGGAAGAAGAAGGTGATGAGTCACATGTCTTGAGGAAGTTGAAGCCAAAAATTCCAGATCACAATGATGCTCATCCAGTAGCTAAGAACATGAAGATAAGGAAGGATTCAGGATTGAGGCTATGGAGAGAGTCAGGTCCATATGCCACCAGAAGAAGAACTGCTATGGACTACAAGTTCCATACCAAGGAACAACAGGACTTCTATGAGACTATCTTACTTGACAAGAAGCCCATAGTGTGTGACATGAGATGGGTCGATTGGACATTCATTGAGGAAAATGAGGATCACTTCCCTGGTGTATATGACAGCTTCAAGGCTTGTGGAGTTGATGAGTTTGTGGCTCGGAAGCTCACAAAGTGGAATGATGAGCTCATCATGCAGTTCTACTCCACAGCTCATTTCTACCCAGATGGAAGGATTGTCTGGATGTCTGAAGGCACTAGGTACCAGTCAACAGTTGCAGAATGGGCTCAGTTGATCAATGCCCCAGAAGAACAAGAAGATGACTTGGATGTCTATGCCAAGAAGAAGAAGGATCACAACACCATGGCACACATGTACAAAGAGATCTCAGATGTTGCTCTTGAGACACACAAATTTGGATCAGTACATTACCTTCTGTCAGGCTTGCCAACAATCAACTGGATTCTCAGGCACACTCTTTTGCCAAAGTCAGGTGATCACAAGATGATCAAAGGTCACTCCATCAACTTGCTGCACATTTTTTATGTTCCACAGAAGTTCAAGGTCATGAGCCTAATTGTGGAAACCATAAAGAGGATAGCTGCAGATCAGAAGAGGAGTTGTGGGTATGCCCCACAGATCCAGGAGCTAATCAACTCCAAGATGGGCACTGGCATATATCTGCTGGACAAGGAGCACCTTCCCATCTACCCAGACTTTGAGGACAACACTGTGGTGATGGATGAGAATGAACCATCTTCTGTGCATGCACAAGCCAAGAAGGAGAAGGCAAATGCTGAAAAGGGTGCAAAGATGCCAACCACTGAAGAGGCATCTCAGTATCTTCTGAAGAGCAAGCAAGATCATCTTGGCTACTTGATTGCCTCCACTCTAAGGATTGAGAAGGGACTGGCCACCCTGACTCAAAACCAGGAGAGCTTGGAGAAGATCGTGGAGCAGAAGTTCTATGACTTAGATGTGAAGGTCACTGAGATCCAGTTAATCATTGAGCAACTTCAGGATGAAGTGCAGGAGAAGAAGGGCAAGACAACCACTGATGCTTTTGCTAGAGTGCCCAGAGGTCAGAGCTCTGCTGCTATGCCTGTTCCAGACACAAGAGCAACTTCATCTGCACCAGTTACAGCTTCAGTGCCACCAGCTCCAGCACCTACTCCCCCAGCTCCATCTATATCAACTGACGCATTCATCCTTGGAGTTATGTCTACACCACCACCTGAAGACCAAGCCTGAGTGACGATTTAGCACTATGCATTTTTATGAACTTTTTGGTAACTTGTTGCCAAAGGGGGAGAAAATGTATAGATCTTAGGCTTCGAGAGAGAGTGTTGCTTTTGTTCTCTCTTGCGTTTCTCCTTGGTGGTTGAACTTTATTGTTTGCTTGGGTGAGATACTATATACTTTCTGCTTGTGTGTGATACTTGGATGATCATGTGTTTGATCATATGCTACCTTAATGCTTGTTGGATGACATTATCCTTTTATATTCCATATGATCACTCACTTTGCTTGGTCATGAGTGCATGTATTTTAATTATTATCATTTTGAGCGCTCCACCAAGATGCATGTGACATGGAAGAGTAACCCATGATCCTAACTCTTTGTGCATTTGCAGTCCAAATCAAATCTTAAACTATGCACAAATTTAGGGGGAGCTCTTGCTTTTCACATACTTCTCAAAGCGACAATATTTTTCACTCTTATTATCATTTGTCAAAGCTTTGATATATATGTTGTCATCAATTACCAAAAAGGGGGAGATTGAAAGTGCAACTATCCCTAGGTGGTTTTGGTAATTCCTAACAACATATAGCTCATTGAGCTAATGCTATTTCAAGATTAATATCTCAGGAAAGCTCAATGATTGGCATAGCATGGATGAGAAAAGTGGACCCCTCAAAATGCTAAGGACAAAGGATTGGCTCAAGCTCAAAGCTCAAGACTCTACATTCTCCATTTTAGTGATCCAAGATCACATTGAGTCTATAGGTAAAGCCAATACTATCAAGGAGGGATGAGGTGTTGCTTAATGAGGTTCTTGCTCAAAATTCTTAGTGATATGCTCCAAAACCCTCAACTACTTTCTCACATCCACATATGACCTAAACCAAAAGTCAAACTCGGCCCCACCGATTCTTCCTATCCGGCGCCACCGAGTTTCAAATGTCATAGCCACTGCCACAAACCCTAGGCAAATCGGTCTCACCGATAGGGATCTCGGTCTCACCGAGATGGGGTTGTAATCTCTCTGTTTCCCTTCGTAACATTTCGGTCTCACCGATATAAGCGATCGGTCCCACCGAGATTATAATGCAAACTCTCTGTTTTCCCTTCGTAACGTTTCGGTCTCACCAAAATGAGCGATCGGTCCCACCGAGTTTACCTAACCAACTCTCTGGTTAGCTTATTACCAAAATCGGTCCCACCGAGTTTGTGTAATCGATCTCACCGAGATTACGTTATGCCCTAACCCTAATCATATCGGTCCTACCGAGTTGCATGTTGGTCCCACCGAAAACCCTAATGGTCACTAGCTTTGCTGAATCGGTCCGACCGAGTTTAACTATTCGGTCCCACCGAGATTAGCAAGTTGTGTGTAACGGTTAGATTTTGTGTGGAGGCTATATATACCCCTCCACCGCCTCTTCATTCATGGAGAGAGCCATCAGAACGAACCTACACTTCGAACTCACTTTTTCTGAGAGAGAACCACCTACACTTGTGTTGAGACCAAGATATTCCATTCCTACCATATGAATCTTGATCTCTAGCCTTCCCCAAGTTGCTTTCCACTCAAATCTTCTTTCCACCAAATCCAAATCCTGTGAGAGAGAGTTGAGTGTTGGGGAGACTATCATTTTAAGCACAAGAGCAAGGAGTTCATCATGAACACACCATTTGTTACTTCTTGGAGAGTGGTGTCTCCTAGATTGGCTAGGTGTCACTTGGGAGCCTTCGACAAGATTGTGGAGTTGAACCAAGGAGTTTGTAAGGGCAAGGAGATCGCCTACTTCGTGAAGATCTACCGCTAGTGAGGCAAATCCTTCGTGGGGGATGGCCATGGTGGGATAGACAAGGTTGCTTCTTCATGGACCCTTCGTGGGTGGAGGCCTCCATGGACTCGCGCAACCGTTACCCTTCGTGGGTTGAAGTCTCCATCAACGTGGATGTACGATAGCACCACCTATCAGAACCATGAAAAAAACATTTGTGTCTCCAATTGCGTTTGAATCCTCCAAACTCTTCCCTTTACATTCTTGCAAGTTGCATGCTTTAGTTTCCGCTGCTCATATACTCTTTGCATGCTTGCTTGAATTGTGCTAAGATTGCTTGACTTGTCCAAAGTTGCTAAAGTCTGCCAAGAACTAAAATTGGGAAAAGGATAAGTTTTTATTTGGTCAAGTAGTCTAATCACCCTGCTCTAGACATACTTTCGATCCTACACCCAATTATCTTATCGTTTCCTTAGGAGTCAAGTAGACCTCTCTATATAAGAAGAGGAGATGTATCGATCTAATAAATCAAGAAGCAATCATTATTTGCTCGGCTTCCCTTAGGGAGCCGGGAGACCTAACCCTAGCCGCCTCTTGCGCCGTTGTCGCCTCTTCTCCATAACGCAAGGACGGCGTCCAGCCCACCGGCCGTCGCGCCCTCGTCCTCGTCCTCCTCCGTCGTTCCCCCTACAATCTCCGCCCAAGAACTGGCATAACCTTAGCTCCTAACACCTTGGTATCAGGTAGCTTGGGTCCGATCATGTCTGCGCCACCACCCACCCCGCTGCTGCCCACCTTGCCGCTGTCCACCGCCGCCGCCCTCTCCATCGCGCCGCTGGCGCTTCCCGCCGCTGCGGTCGACAACTCCACCGCGCCGCTCAGCTCCTCCGCGGGGGCCTCCACCGGCCAGTCGCTACCCGTGACCGCACCACCTGTTGGCGTCTACTTCCCGGCAAAGATCATCGGGGTCCTTAATGACCCCGTCACTGCCGTCCAGGGCATCCGCCTCTACCTGGCCGGGCCTTACGGGCAGCCGCCGCCATGGCCGCCAGCCGCCGTGACCGGGCCAGCCGCCCTGCCCTGGTACGCGGCCACCACGGCGCCGATCGGGCCTCTACACCACCACTGGCCCGGTCAGCCGCCGCCCACCATCGCCCCCTACTGGCCGCAGTGGCCGGGCCCGGCGATCGCTGCGCCTCCGACGCCTCCCGGGTCCGAGCAGCCGCCGCCCTAGCTGTTGGCCCCACCGCCGCCCACTGCCACGCCTCCATGGCCACAGTGGCCGGCCCCGGCCCTCGCTGCGTCCCTCACGCCACCCGGTCCGTGCCACCGCAGCCACAGCTGCTGGTCCCGCCACTGCCCAGCACGGGGCCCGGGTCACCCACAGAGGGAGGCGTACCAATCCAGCAAGTGCGCTTCCCGCCGTCGTTGCCCCCAATACCGTCCTGGCTGACCGGATCATCGCCGCCACCCGTCTACATGTCGGCTGGAGACCCGCCGGCACCCACTCTGTAGTTCGGTGATCCCTCTGGCTCGGCCGGGCAGTCCATGGGCCGCAGCCATGCTGACCGGGCGCCCCAATCCTCGCTGATTCGCACCTCCGAGCCAGTCGGCCACGCCGCTCTGACTCGGACACCGCCATGGTTTGCCAAACTGGACATCGCCACTTATGACGGTATGGAGGACCCCCTCAACTGGCTCAACCAGTACGAGCAGTTCTTTCGCGGGCAGCACACCGTTGCCTCGGAGCGTACCTGGCTCGCATCTTACCACCTCCGCGGCGCGGCACAGACCTGGTACTACGCCCTCGAGCAGGATGAGGGCAGCATGCCCCCTTGGGAGCGCTTTCGCGAGCTCTGCCTTATTCGTTTTGGGCCACCGATCCGCGGGAGCCGCCTGGTAGAGCTAGGCCGCCTTCCCTTCACCTCCACGGTTTAGGACTTCACCTATCGTTTCCAAGCACTGGCATGCCACGTGTCGGGCGTGACGAAGCAGTAGCGGGCCGACCTCTTCGTCGGTGGACATCCAGATCACATCCGCGTGGATGTGGAGCTTCGGGGACCCCAGGATCTCCAGACGGCCATGTACTACGCCCGCACGTTCGAGCGCCACGTGATGGCCATCCATCAGGCATCACCGTCCCGGGCCGCTGGGCCGCTACCCGGGCCGGATGTTCCCGCGCAGGGTCGGCTTGCTCAGACTTCCGCGGCACCCCTCGCCGCGACCGCGGCGCGCCCATTCCGCCGGCTCACCTCAGCCGAGCAACTCGAGCGTCGCCGCCAAGGGTTGTGCTTCAACTGCGACGAGCTCTACACGCCCGGCCATGTCCGCCCTCTTCTGCCTGGAGGCTGCAGACTACATTGAGGAGGACGTCTTCGCCGCCGACCTGACCGACCAAGCTGTCGCGAAGGTGTTCATCACCTCGAGGAGTTCAACAAGAACTTCCCCATCTTACAACTCGAGGACGACTTGTTTCTGCAGGCGGGGAGAAGTGTGTCATATTAGGGGCTTAGCCCAGTGGGTTGTGGCCCAAGTTATCTTATCGTTATTAGGGGCTTAGCCCAATTATCTTATCGTTTGCTTAGGAATCAAGTAAACCTCTTTATATAAAGAGAGGAGATGTATCAATCTAATCAAGCAAGAAGCAGTCATTATTTGCTCGGCTTCCCTTAGGGAGCCGGGAGACCTAACCCTAGCCCCCTCTTGCGCCGCCGCCGCCTCTTCTCCACCATGCAAGGATGGCACCCAACCGCCGGCCGCCGCATCCTCGTCCTTGTCCTCCTCCATCGTTCCCCTACAATCTCCGCCCGAGAACTGGCAGAACCTTAGCTCCTAACATGTGACCGAAAGAAAAATTCTAAATTTGCCATGTGTAGAAAAAATATTAAAAACAACATATGTAAAATTTTCCATCTGACTGTTAGAAACATTTCCAAAAATTGCCATGTCATATGCACCAAAAAGCAAGTAATTTGCCATCTTAAAACATGAAATTTATTACCATATGGACATAACAAAAATGTGTAAATTTTGCCGCGTGGCATGTTTAAAAAAATCATAATTGTTTCCCAGTTTCAAATAATATAGCATGGAAATTTTTATATGTTAGAGCACGGCAAGTTGTAAATTTTTGTTTCCCTGTATTTTTCTGTACTATAATTTTTTTGTTTATGGCTTTTAGAAAAAAAGACATTAGTCAATGCCCTAGCCCGTTTTCCCATGTGCTGTTTGGGCCAACTCAAAGCAGGATAAGAATGGCCCAATTACGCCTCCAGCCGACGATGCTTTGTTCTTGGTGCAGTCTCTTTACTAGACACAGCCATCTCCCAGGACTCCTGCTGCGGGTGATCCTCCTTTGCTCCTGCTTCTGCAATAATGAGCAGCAGCGTTATACAACCTAGTTACAAAATTTTGAGATCAAAAGTGCATCATGGCAAAGGCAAGTTAAATCAAATACCTGAAAACTCAAATATTTCTAGACTTAGCCCGTGAAGTAAGCCCTCGCGTACTTTGCCACAGTATTTGATCTCCATAGAGGGCAAATCGACACAAATTACGTGACCATCAAAACGTTGGCCAGTTGGTAAGTAAAAGTTTACCAGATTATGATTGCAAGGATCAAAAGTAGGATATGATGGTACAAACTTCGGTAGATGACTTGAAGAATAGCTTGTGCCTTCCCAAAAATCTGCAAATTTCATCTCGCACTCTTTTACCCACTGCCCATCTCTCCAACTCCAAGTCTTGACATAATCTTCACATTGATGTGACTTGATACCATAATCACAGAAAAGATCGTCTTTCCTAAAGATATGGACAAACCTAAGTTCTCCTGTGCTGATGCTGACAAAACAATCTTCTTGTCTGTACCCATCCTCTAAACATGCTGTTGGAACTGGGATGAACCCAAGAGCAGATTGGTGATGGTCAAGATCATAAGAGAGGATTCCACAGCACAAATCCACCCACCAAAAACTATTTTCATTGGCAAGCACTGTACGAATGTCCCAATTCCAGGAAGTAAGATCATCAGGGAGAGAGACACTCTTAGTTTTCCATTCTCCTGTTGACGTAGATAAGATGCATACACATGGCGGACCTTCAGTTGCCATACTCCTTTCATATACGGAAGAAGACCTTGCAGTTGTCAATGGCATGCCTTCCTTCAACACAGCCACTGTGTAATGACCACTCTGATGCAGGAGGCCAAAATTAAGGTCAGGACCACCAGGAATCTCAAGAAGACGAGATATAACTGGAGATGGCACATCATTCTTAAGCAAAAAATAATCGTGATAGAAATAAGGATAGGTCTTAGTATCAACAATAGCCTGCATCAGAACAGCATTGTAACAAGATGCCAGGGCTTCAGCATGCAACCTCTTTTTCACACCGTCACGAAAAACGGTGCTGGTGGGGGTAACAGCCACTGCATCATCCTTCTTAAGAAAGAGATGAGAAAAACCAGGCAGTGTTAAACTGTGGTTTGGTGGAAACTGGCTCAACGCATCTGGTGCATGGCCTATCACTTTATATAGGGTACCAAGGGGTACAATACAGGTACAAATACAGTTGTGGTACAATATACAGTCTAACACCCTCCTTCAATCTTAACTGTGGCCTGAGGTACTCAGTAAGTTAAGATTGTGTCTACAACCTATGAACAAAGGAAGAGACAACGGTTTGGTGAAGATATCAGCAAGTTGATCCTTGGAGGAGATGAACTTGATCTGCAGGAACTTCTGTGCAACACGTTCTCTCACATAATGATAATCAACTTCGATGTGTTTCGTTCGGGCATGAAATACCGGATTCGATGAGAGGTATGTGGCACCGATGTTGTCACACCAAAGGACAGGAGGCTGACTGTGATAGATCTTCAATTCTCGAAGAAGGGACTGGACCCAAATAAGCTCAGCAGTGGCATCAGCAACCGCCTTGTACTCAGCTTCAGTGCTACTCCGAGAAACTGTAGCTTGTTTCCGAGCACTCCAGGCGATCAGATTAGGACCAAAGAATACGGCATATCCCCCCGTGGATCGCCTGTCATCTGGGTTACCAGCCCAGTCCACATCACTGAAGGCCGAGAGCACACTAGAAGGCGCCGGCTTGAGATGAAGTCCATAAGAGGCAGTGGAGCGAACGTACCGCAGAATACGTTTGACGGCAGTCAAGTGAGGCTCTCGAGGAGCATGAAGGTACTGGCAGACACGGTTAACTGCATATGAAATATCAGGCTATGTGATGGTGAGGTACTGAAGAGCCCCAACAAGGCTTCGGTACTCGGTAGCATCATCAGCGGAGAGGAGATTCCCATCTGGAGCAGAAATAGGCACAGTGGAGGACATTGGAGTAGTAGCAGCTTTGCACTCCAACATGGCAGTATGTCGCAGGAGATCCTGAGAGTACTTCTGCTGAGAAAGAGCAAGACCATCATGTGGATACGTGACCTCCAGACCAAGAAAGTAATGAAGTTTGCCCAGATCCTTGACAGCAAAATCAAAACTGAGAGCCAGAACCAAACAATCAGTCGCCGCAACAGAGGAGCTGACAAAGATGATATCATCAACATAGACCAGAATGTACATGGTGACTTCTGGTCATTGAAGAATAAATAGTGAAGTATCAGCAGTGGAGGGCACAAATCCATGAGCACGAAGCGCAGATCCCAGCCGAGCATGCCATGAAGAAATGCATTCTGAACACCATGAAGAACACCATGAAGAAATGCATTCTGAACATCCAATTGACGAAGAGACCAACCTCGTGTGACAGCGAGTGATAGGAGCAGCCGAATAGTGGTTGGCTTAACAACAGGACTGAAGGTATCCTCGTAGTCAATACCATATCGTTGCTTGAAGCCCTTAGCAACCAGCCGAGCCTTGTACCGCTCAATAGAACCATATGCGTGTCGTTTGACCTTGAAGACCCATTTGGAATCAATGACGTTGATACCTGGACGGGGAGAGACCAGCTTCCAGGTGCCATTCTGACGAAGAGCCGGAATCTCGAGGTCCATAGCAGCACGCCAGTGAGGAATACTCATCGCTGCTTGATAGTGTCGAGGTTCCGTAGTAGGGTCTGACTGCGCTTGAGCCAAGCAGGCAGCAATCCATGCAACAGTGCCATCCGTGTATTTCTTGGGCCGGTGAATACCACTCCGGCTACGTGTATGCGGCCGAAGAACCATAGGAGCTGGAGGCGGGTCCGCCGCTACCTCGTCAGAAGAGGCAGGCGACGGTGCAGGAGACGGGCTCCCGAGCGGCGAGGCCGCATGCGGGGCAGGCACAGGCGAGCCTGGCCCAGGCGAGGAAGCTGACATGGGTGAGGCGGGCTCAGGCGAGGTCGGCCCAGGTGAGGCAGGCGGGGGCGACACGGGCGGTGAAGACCGCTCAAGCGAGGCGGGAAGCAGGAGAGGCCCACTGCCAGCCAGCCGCGCGGGCGACAAAGCGGCTGGGACAGGCGGAGCCGAGGAGGCGGCCTCGGGGCACTCGCCCGCTGCATGTCCCATGCAGCGATCGACGACGCCGTCATCAGAGGCAAGTGCGGGCGACGCCGGTTCGTCAAGTAGCTTGAGACGAGCGCCACGTCCGGTACCTGCATCGTGATTAGGCAATAACACAGGTGACTATGCAACATCCTCAAGTTGATCAGGCGAAATAAAGGAGCTATGAGTGGATGATGACAACGATGAGGAAGATGGCAGATTCGAAAAGGGAAACAGATTTTCGTCGAACACGACATCACGAGAAATATAGACTCTATTTGTTGGAACATGAAGACATTTGTAGCCTTTGTGAAGAGCACTTTACCCAAGGAAGACGCACTTTTTGGAGCGAAACTCAAGCTTGCGGCTGTTATAGGGCCGAAGGTGCGGCCAACAAGCACAGCCAAACACCTTGAGAAAAGTATAGTCAGGGAGCTCATTAAACAGCAGTTCAAGTGGTGTCTTCATTTTTAATACTCGAGTAGGAGTTCGATTGATCATGAAACAAAAGGTGGTAAAAGCATCACTTCAAAACCGAAAGGGCACGGAGGCATGAGCAAGAAGTGTAAGACCGGCTTCAACGATGTGGTGGTGCTTGCGCTCAATGGCACCGTTCTGCTGATGTGTATGTGGGCATGAAACACGATGAGATATCCCAAGCTTATTAAAGAAATAATTGAGGTTGTGGTATTCGCCCCCCAATCTGACTGAACATGAATGATCTTATGCTTGAGGAGTTTCTCAACATGCAATTGAAATTGTAAGAACGCATGAAACACGTCAGCTTTGCTTTTTAGGAGATAAAGCCACATAAAGCGACTGTAGGCATCAATGAAGTTGACATAATATTTATGACCACTGACAGAGGTTTGGGCAGGGCCCCATACATCCGAAAACACAAGCTCTAATGGAGTAGTAACAACTCGAGATGAAGACACAAACGGTAACTGATGACTCTTTCCCTGTTCACAAGCATCACAAACTTCTAATGTTTTATTACTAGATGACGTAGGGAGCTCATGTCTATGCAAAACATGGCTAACTATGGGAGACACAGGATGCCCAAGCCGGGCATGCCAATGAGACACCGACGTGCGAACAGCGCTGAAGACCTCCGGAAGGGATGGCGCCTCCAAGGCATACATGCCCTGATGGATGCGACCTCTAAGCAGAACCATCCGCGTGGCTCGATCCTTAACCAAGAGATGAAACGGGTGAAATTCACAAAACACATCATTATCATAAGTAAACTTACGAACATATAGTAATGGACGAGTGACAAGTGGGACGCGAAGGACATTACGAAGGCGAAGGCGACGAGGGGCACTAGACTGAAGGGAGGCCTGACCAACATGAGTAATGGGCATACCTGAACCATCAGTGGTGCGGACCTTGTCACGGCTGCGGTAGGGCTCCAGCGCCTGGAGTCGAGAAGCCTCGTTGGTCAGGTGCTCCGTGGCACCCGTGTCAAGGTACCAAGCGGGATCGATCGGATACGACAGCGTGTACCCGCCTGCGTCGGGGTGGTTACCGCCAGGGTGGCCAGCGGAACTCTATTCGGCGATGGCAGCTTGCTTCTCGTTGCCGTGCCCGTCGTTGCCGATGCCAAGGAAATCCTCTTGAAGCGACGGTGGCAGCGAGAGGCATAGTGCCCGTGGATGCCACACAGATGGCAGTCGACGTTGGGGCGGCCGCGGCGAGCGGTGGTCACAGGAGGGCCATGGGACGGCGGTGATGGAGGGGGCTGGCGGCCACCACCTCCCATGGGTGGGCCAGTAGGAGGACGAGGTGGATGATGGCCACCAGCACCACGGTAGGCGGCGTGGGCCTGAGGGTCATTCAGCTGCATCTCGGCATGGCGGGCGTCAACACGTTGCTCGGTGGAGAGGAAGCGTGCATACAAGTCCCGGGAGGACAGGGGCGTCTCACGACCCCGCACCGCCTCAACCAGGTTGTCGTAGTCCTGATCGAGGCCCTGAAGAACAGAGTCAGTGAACTCCGTATCACGAAGCGGCTCCCCGATAGCGGACAGGGTGTCGGCGATCGTCTTGATCTTGTTGAAGTAGACGTGCGTGGAGGAGTCGAGCTTCTTGCACTCGACGAGTTGTTAACGAAGAGCCGACGCGCGAGCCGAGGAGTGGGCCGAGAAGCTGTCCGCCATCGTCGCCTAGACGTCAAGGGATGTGGCGGCGAACACCACCAGCCCAGCAACTCCTTCTGTCAAGGAGGACTGGAGCGTGGACAGGATAGCCTGGTCATGTGCGACCCAGGCGCGGTACGCCGGGTTTTCGGCCGAGACCCGGGCGCCGGTGGCCGTGACCGCAGGGATGAGGCGGGGCGGACACGGGTGGCTCCCGTCGACGTAGCCTTCGAGATGGCGGCTGCGAAGGAGCGGTAGGATCTGCGCCCACCAATACAGGTAATTATCCTGCATGAGGCGCACCGTGATGAGGTGCGTGAGCTGATAGGGACCATTGCCCGGGCCGTCGGCGGCCGGGGATCCAGCCGGGGCGACGACATCAGCCGCGGTGGAGATGATGGGTGCCTCGGACACGACCGAGTAGGGGCCGAGGAACAGTGAGGCCGGGGCGCCGATGGAGCCAGGGGCGGCACCACGCTGAACGGCACCAGCCGCGCCGACGCGGAGGACGGCAGCGGAGGGAAGAACCCTGGAGCGAACTACGACGAGCCGAGGTACAGAGGGCGCGAGGTGGTGGACGTGGCCATCTGGCTCGTGGTGCTGGCAGCGAGGATCGCCGCGAGTTGGGGCGGGATGAAGGGCGCCACCGCGGGCGATGTTGCGGAGGCGGGCAGGGCAGCGGAAAAGGCCGAGGGAGCGCCAGAGGAACTCATGGCGATGGCGATCTTGGCGGCGGCGCAGCAACCTAGGAGGCAGCGGCGGCGGCCAAGGACAGGAGGCGGCGGCTAGGGTTGTGGAAACCTAGTCTGATACCATGTTAAACTGTGGTTTGGTGGAAACTGGCTCAACGCATCTGGTGCGTGGCCTATCACTTTATATAGGGTACCAAGGGGTACAATACAGGTACAAATACAGTTGTGATACAATATACAGTCTAACAGGCGGTGCTTCAGTGCATAATGATATTTTAAAGTTTATACCTTCACTCGTCTCTGCACCTATCCATATTTTGTAATCAGTGCCCAGTGATGATGTTTCTCCATACACAAGACAGTCGAGAAATAACTTTGGCTCATTTTGCTGTAATACAGTCAACGGAAGAACAAAGTTAGAGCAGTAATAAGATTATAAAGGACCAATTAACAAACTTTTCAATGTAGTATGCTACATGACGTATCAAGGCAACATTTAGCCACTTAAGCCCTTGGAACATCGAGAACCTTTGAGAACTCAAATATTCGGTGTATTAGAGCCCATATCTAATATAAAAAGCGTAGAATGCATCGGAGGTCCTAAAAGTATTTGAAGTGTGTCAGCTGGGTCCTATAAGTACGAAAATGCACATTTGGGTCCTAAATTTAGATAAGTCTACGCCCACGTGAAGCATTGACTGATGCCACATAGGTTCTACTTTGCCCAAAAAAAGACCCTGAAAATTATATACTCAAATTTAGAATGCCCAGCCACCAATGCACACAACCACCAGTGACTTCTCGGCTACGTCTGTCACCTTCTCTCTCCCTAGGTGGTTAAAAGCCCCGTAAATTAATTTTAGGACTTTCAATGCGTTTATAAGAAATACTTCAAATCCCATATCAAAAAACACTTGCAAATTAAAAGAATCAAGAGTGCCATACTGTCGGCGTTTTGGGAACGGGGTCCCCAGACTTGCCTGCCTGCGACCCGCGGCGTGGCTCCACCAGTGGTCCTGTACGGCCCATCTTCACCAGCAAACACTCAAGACCCTTGCGAGGGGCCAAACCTCGCGAGGCGGATGACACAAGACCTCCTCGGGGGCGGCTTCACCAGACTGGCTCATGAGGGGCGGAGAGATCAAGGCCAGGAACACCTCGCAAGGTTTGCGTGACGCAAGCCATGACGACTGGAGCCCGAGGCATCAGGCAAAGGTTTCCATATCGGTGCAACGAGACCAAGACCAGCAGGACAGAAGGAGGTCACCATGGAGCCCAAGACGGCGTCACCACCAGAGCCTTTGGCAAGCGAAGACTACTTTTGTCAGGATAGCTCGTACTAACTGTCCTTCTTCGAGTTGGCCGTTGTGGGATCCCTTACCGCTCAATATTTGGGAAGAGGACCAGGGCCTCTATATATAGGACTAGCCACCACCATAGCAAGAGGAGGCTCATCTCATCTATAGAGACCATCCCCAACCACTCAAGCTCACCAAGCATAAGAACACCTCTCCTCAGGAGGCTGTTCTTCCCTTGCAATTGTTCATCCTCAGCCCAAGAGGCAATCCACCACACCGCACTAGAGTAGGGTATTATACCACAACGGTGACCCGAACCAGTATAAATCTTGTGTCTCGTGTTCTTTGGGTCCGTCGAGCTAGGCCATAAGATCGTGGAGTGTGCGAGCCAGAGAGGGGGAGAGATCTTTGAGTGCACCCCAGTGTTCGAACCTCAAGGGTTTTGCTGGAACCCGAAATCCGACATTTGGCGCGCCAGGTAGGGGTGCGCCGAAGCTCTCCCCCCCCCCTCCCGATGGCCTCGCCACTCCAACCAGCTCTCATAGTGTCGCCACTTCTCCGACTGGATCGACGGGCGCCCTCCATAGTGCCGTGGGGCTCCGGGCCTTCACCCCCGCCCTGCGGCAGGTACAGTGGCCGCACAAGTTCAAGCTGGAGATGCCGCCCTGTTACGATGGCGCGGCGGATCCGGCAGCCTTCCTGCTAGTGTACGAGGAGACCGTCTTGGAGGCCGGGGGCGACGGTAAAGTCATGGCCAACTGGCTCTCAATGGCCCTGGCTGGTGTACCGTGCGTTTGGCTTCTCCATCTGCTGAAATCTTCTGTGGCCTCCTAGAAGGAGCTGCGTGACCTCTTTATCGCGCGCTTCGGAGGACCAACACCCCCCGTCGTCGCGGCTCTCCTCGGTGGCTCGCAGGTGCCGCCCTCAGATCGTCACGTCAAGCTGTTCTTTCGCCAGATCAGCGTCGTCTCCACGTGGCAGGGCCCCCCCGGGTTGGGCGGCGCCCAAGGCCGACCTGACCTTCAACTCGGGGGATCACCCAGTCACCACCGTCGGCTCGGGTGTGCTTCCGATGCTTTGCACGCCCACCATCTGCAGCATAGCCGTCACCAAGACCCTCATCGACGACGGCGCCGGCCTCAACGTGCTCTCCATGGAGGCTTTCAGCCTCCTTCACGTACCACTTGAGCGGCTCCACCCCAGCAAGCCTTTCTCCAGGGTCGGCGGCGGCTCCTCCGACCCCCTGGGGCAGATCCGCCCCCCCCCCATGACTTTCGGCACACGCGACAACTACCGCACCGAGCTAATCAACTTCGACATCGCCCGCATCGACTTTCCATACAATGCCATCCTCGGGTACCCGGCATTGGCCCAATTCATGGTAGCTACCCATCCTGCCTACAACCTCATGAAGATGCCAGGAAGCAAGGGCGTCCTCACCGTGGCCGGAGACACCAAGGAAGCCGTGGCGGCCCTCAAGCTAGCCTTCAGGGCCACGGCGGCAGCTTGCCCGGTCGACAAGGCCGTGCCCAGAACCAAGAGGGCTGCACCGGCCAAGAAGAAGCAGCTATTCACTCAAGGTCAAGCCAGGATGAAGCAGATACCTGTCGACGCGGACGGGGCCTCTAGCGCTACCTTTACCATAGGTGCCGACCTCGCTCCAGATCAAGAAAAGAAGTTGGTGGACTTCTTGCGAGCAAACAAGGAAGTATTCGCCTGGGAGCCTAAGCAGCTGGTTGGGGTCCCGAGAGGAGTGATTGAGCATCATCAGAGTGTGTGTCCCAATGTGCGCCCTGTGAAGCAGAAGACGAGGCGACAATCCACGGAGAAGCAGTCTTTCGTCGTTCAGGAAACTCGCAAGCTGGAAGCAGCAGGTGTCATTCGCGAGGTTCGATACCCAGAGTGGCTGGCGAACCAAGTCGTCGTGCCGAAGAAAGGAGGGAAGGAACGCATGTGTGTCGACTTCACCAACCTCAACAAGGCTTGCCCTCAAGACCCGTTCCCGCTGCCGCGCATCGACCAGATTGTCGACTCCACTGCGGAGTGTGATCTGCTATGTTTCCTGGACGCATTCTCAGGCTACCACCAGATCAAGATGGCGGTGGAAGACGTGAAGAAAACAACTTTCTTGACCCCATGCGGGTTATAATGCTACACTTGCATGCCATTCGGACTGCGCAACACAGGAGCGACCTTCCAGCGGCTGATGCACATCGCCTTGAGGCGGCAGCTCGGGAGAAACACTGAGACCTACGTCGATGACATTGTGGTAAAGTCTCGGGAGGCGAGAACTTTGATTCAGGACCTGGAGGAGACCTTCGCGAGCCTGCGCCAGGTGGACTTGCGGCTCAATCCGGAGAAGTGCGTATTTGGTGTCCTTCCGGTAAGCTGCTAGGCTTCCTCGTGTCCCATGGAGGGATCGAGGCCAACCCGAAGAAGGTCAAGGCAATCGAAGACATGAGCCCACCGCAAAACCTCAAGGAGATGCATAAGCTCTCAGGCTGCGTGACTTCATTGGGGCGCTTCATCTCCAAGTTAGGGGAGCGCGTCTTGCCATTCTTCAAGCTGATGAAGAAGAAGAGTCCGTTCAAGTGGACCCTCGAGACTGACCTGGCATTTCAAGACCTCAAGAGATACTTGACCAGCCCGCCGGTAATGGTGGCACCTCGTCCTCGCGAGCCCTTGGTACTCTACCTGTCTGCCACACCCCACTCCGCCAGCGCGGCGCTGGTGGCCCTCAGAGAGGAGCCCCCAGTCAAGGACCCGCAAGATGGAGCCGCCAGGCCGGATGAAGCTGCACAATACCAAGGCGATGCTCCTGAGATAGCGGCTGCCCCGGCCAGTCATCAAGCCTTAGGAGCTGGAGACCCACAGGAAGCACCTCGGTCCCCGGGAGCCAAAAACTCCGTCAGCTCTCCCAACCCTTGTCGAGCACCCAATATACTTCATCAGCAAAGTGCTGCGAGATGCGAGGGCACGATACCCCATGCCTCAGAAGCTCTTGCTCGCACTCCTGGTGGCCTCGCGCAAGCTGCGCCACTACTTTCAAGGTCACCCCATCAAGGTCGTTTCAGCTTACCCGTTGGAGAGAGTGCTCAGAAGCCCCAATGCTGCAGGAAGGGTCGCCGAATGGAACATCGAGCTACAAGCGTTTGACTTGGAGTTCAGCACAACCAGGGTCATCAAGGGGGTTGCACTCGCCGGCTTTGTGGCAGAATGGACCGATACCCCGGAGCTCAAAGCGGGCGAGAACCAATCCCTCTCGCCAGGGAGCAAAGCGCCGAATGGCTGGGTTATGTACTTCGACGGCGCGTTCGCGCGCCAAGGCTCGGGGGCTGGAGCCGTGCTCGTCTCGCCCACTCAGGCAAGCTTTACTACGCCGTGCAGCTCTATTTTCAGCGGGGCGAGAAGGTCTCCAGCAACATCCCAGAGTACGAAGGTCTCATCGCTGGCCTCAAGGTTGCGGTGGCCCTGGGGTGAAATGCCTCACCATCAAGGGAAACTCGCAGCTCCTCGTCAACTTCTCCAACAAGGTGTACGAGCCAAGGGATGAGCACATGGAGGCGTACCTCACGAAGGTGCGCAAAATGGAGAAGCAGTTCATGGGCCTGGAGCTACAACATGTGCCCCGTGGCATCAACAAAGAGGCCGACGACATCGACAAAAGAGCATCCAAGCGGCAACCCCAAGAGCCTGGCATCTTCGAGAATCGGCTCTTCAAGCCTTCGGCAGCACCTCTGCCTGCGGAGCAGGCGCCACCTCAGGAGGAGCTCCCCCAGCCACCAGCCTCGGGAGCCCCCGCCTGCGGCCCGACCTCAGGAGCGTGCCTTCTCTTAGCGCTCAAGCCTCAGGAGGGGTGCTGGATCGAAAAGTTTAGGGTGTACCTGACGCAGGGTACGTTGCCAGAGAAGGAGGAAGACGCGGAGCGTGTGGCCCGGCAGGCTACGGCGTACTGCATCCAGGACGGTGAGCTATACAGGAAGCGGCCAAATGATGTTTCTCTATGATGCATTTCCAGGGAACAGGGGAAAGAGTTGTTGGCCGACATACATGGCGGGGACTGCGGGCACCACTCGTCGTCACGCACCCTAGTCCGCAAGGCTTTCCGCAGCGCGTTCTACTAGCCCACGGCACTCAACGACGCGGCCGAGCTGGTAAAATCCTGCGAGGCCTGTCAATTCCACGCCAAGCAGATCCACCAGTCGGCTCAGGGCCTCCAGACTATCCCGCTCTCATGACCGTTCACGGTCTGGGGCTGGATATCCTAGGCCCATTTCCTCGAGCGCCCAGAGGTTACCGCTACCTCTACGTCGCCATTGACAAATTCACCAAGTGGGCGGAAGTGGAAGTCGTCCGCACCATCCCAGCTGGGTTAGCAGTCAAGTTCGTCAAGGGCCTCGTAAGCCGATTTGGGGTCCCTAATTGCATCATCACCGACAACGGCTCACAGTTCACTAGCAATCTCTTCAAAACATATTGTGCTAACCTTGGAACGCAGATCTGCTACGCCTCAGTGGCGCACCCCAGGAGCAACGTCCATGCCGAACACGCCAACGCGGAGGTCTTGAGGGGTCTCAAGACTAGGACCTTCAAGAAGAAGCTCGAGGCCTGCGGCAGGGGCTGGCACGACGAGCTTCAGTCCGTGTTGTGGTCCATCCGCACCACTGCCACCAGGCCGACAGGCGAGACCTCGTTCTTCCTCGTGTACGGAGTAGAAGCGGTTCTCCCACATGAGGTCAGGCATCGCTCCATGCGGGTCCGGGCGTTCCATGAAACACAGCAGAACGCCATGCGGGGGATGGACCTCGTGTTGGGGAAGGAACGCCGCTGTGAAGCCTTGCTCTGAGCTGCGAGGTACCAGCAGGCACTGCGGTGATACCACTGTCGCAGCGTCCGCTTCAGGACGCTCGAGGTGGGTGATCTTGTCCTAAGGTGGGTGCTCTCTAGGGAAGGGCTACACAAGCTCTCACCCATGTGGGAGGGCCCGTTTTGGGTTGCCCATGTCTCCAGACCTGGTGCCGCGCGCCTGGAGACGCAGGACGGGATCCCCATCCAGAACGCCTGGAATATCCAACACTTTCGGAAGTTCTACCCATGAAGCAAGGCCCGGTGCCTGTGAAGCAAGGCCCAATGCCTGTGAAGAATCTCCGCTCGTGACACTCTCATGTAATAATGAGTGGGGCTGTACACGTCCCAGAGTCTCAGGAGTGCCGCCCTCGGGCCTCGAGCGCTCCCTCCCACGCCTAGTGGCAGCACTTAGCTCCGCGCTGGTGAGAAGACAAGAAGACTAGACTAGGTGCCGGACGCGGCTTTTCATTTGCTTTCCGCAGTTGGTTCGCCCCCTTTTAGTAAGAATTTGTTTTCTGGTGTTCCTTGCTGGCATGGTTCCATTGCCGCCTTCCTGCTCTCAGTTCCTCGTTTTTGGCATGTACTCTCCCTCGCGTGCCTCGCGAGGGGGCTGGACAGGCACCCTCATGAGCGTTTTCATTTTCCTGTCTTTCGCAAGGCACCCTCACTCGAGCTCGCAAGCTGGCGCACCCCTCTCAATCCGTGCCCCCCGGGTACCACGATGCGAAGCATTGGGTCATGGCCGACAATGCCTACGACCAGGATTCGGAAGAATAAGGATTCCCTAACGAATTTTTGCAATTCTCAGGCGCCTTCCGAGCACAGGAGGCCTCATCAGGCATTGAGGAACGCGCGTCTCGCAAGGCGGAACCTACTTCAGGCGCATCAAGCTCAGTTATTCCTACGCGCATACATAAAACATGACGTTGCAACACAACACGGGAATGATAAACATGGCACAGCCACTTAGAAATCATAATTGTTGCACGCCCCAGCAGGGCCCCATACTTGTCTCTCTCTTAATGCAGGAAGGAAAGGAAGAACGAAACAAAAGCGGAACGTGCTCCCACGGCAGGTCGCAAGGACGGGCCCGTGTCGCTCTCCTAAGCTCAGCCAGACTCGTCCTCGCGCTTCACCAGAGCACGGCGACGAGACGACCCGCTTCCACCTTCAAAGCGGGCGCGGGGGCGTGGCGGTTGGTCTTAGCCGCCGCTGCTGGAGCTATCGCCGGAAGAAGAGTTGCCGTACCTGGACGAGACTTGGCCGGCGCTGAGGGCGGGCCCGTCATCACTCTCATCATGGCCATCGCAAGGCCGAGCACCTCGTCGCTGTTGTTGTCCTCGCGGCAGTACCCGACGCGGCGACCATCTTCCCCAAATACCCTCACGAAGAGGGTCGCGTCGCCATCGTAATTGAAGTGGAGGGCACACCGCCTGCCAAGTCCGCGCGCGGGCGAACGTCTACCAGCCGCGAGCCAGGACTGCGTTGCCTGCGGCAGAGACCTCGACCGTGACCCACGAAGCCTTGCTGCAGCAGCCATCCGCCTGTAGCCGAAGACCGCTGGCACCTGTGGCTGGCAGCTGGCCGACAAAGAAGCGCGGGAGCTGAAGCCAAGTGCCGGCCGGATTCTCCGACCACACGATGAACTCCGGCAGCACTTCCGCCAAGTGGAAGCGCGGCCTGGGCGGCCGCGCGACCATGGGACGCCTCCCTTCATCGATAAGTCTACCACGACTCGGGCGACCACCACCGCGCGAAGAGCCGCCACCACGGTCACCAGGGGCCACGGCGGGGGTCGTAGCGTACTTGCGGGGACGTCCGCGCTCCCTCTTGGGCAGCGGTGACCCAGGCCCCTCCTGACGAGCCTTCTCTTTTTCCGCAGCCGAGAGCCTTTTCGCAGGCGCCATGGATGTCACTGTCGGCAAAGAAGCAAGGAAGAAGAAGAAGTGAGGGAAGCAAAGGAAGAGATGGGTGACAGGGGCTCCGCCCCACTTTCGATTTATAGCCAAGGGGAGGCCAACCGCTGGCCTCCATGATCTAAGGTAATAATGATCTTTTTCTGCATGCAGCAAGGACCTGTCAAGTCGGGTAGTTGCCGAGGCGGCGTGGGAAAGCGGAGACACCCACGTCCAATCAATCGCCATGCATCAACCGTGGCCGTAGGCTGTTGGGGCCCGCGGCGCTCCGCACTTGCCCCTTTGGCTTCGCCTCAAAGCCAAGCCCAAGTGCGCCTTGGGCCCGGGGGCTACTGTCGGCGTTCTGGGAACGAGGGTCCCTAGACTTGCCTGCCTGCCGCCCGCGGCGTGGCCCCACCAGCGGTCCTGTACGACCCATCTTCACCAGCAAACACTCAAGACCCTCGCGAGGGGCCAAGCCTAATGAGGCGAACGACGCAAGACCTCCTCAGGGGTGGCCTCACCAGGCTAGCTCATGAGGGGAGGAGAGATCAAGGCAAGGGACACCTCGCGAGGTTTGCGTGACGCAAGCCATGACGACTGGAGCCAGGCGGGCACCAGCGCGCACAGTGTCCTCTTTTCCTCTTTGGTGCTAAAGGGGCAAGCGCAGGTGAGGAGTCCCGAGGCATCAGGCAAAGGTTTCCATATCAGTGCAATGAGACCAAGACCACCAGTACAGCAGGACAGAGGTCACCGTGGAGCCCAAGATGGCGTCACCACCAGAGCCTTTGGCAGGCGAAGATTACTTTTGTCAGGATAGCTCGTACTAGCTGTCCCCCTTCGAATTGGCCGTTGTGGGGATCCCTTCCCGCTCAATATTTGGGAAGAGGACCAGGGCCTCTATATATAGGACTAGCCACCACCATAGCAAGAGGAGGCTCATCTCATCTAGAGAGACCATCCCCAACCACTCAAGCTCACCAAGCACAAGAACACCTCTCCTCAGGAGGTTGTTCTTCCCTTGTAACTGTTCACCCTTAGTCCAAGAGGCAATCCACCACCGCACTCGAGTAGGGTATTACACCACAACGATGGCCCAAACCAGTATGAATCTTGTGTCTCATGTTCTTTGGGTCCGTCGAGCTACTGATGAGGACATCCCGGCCATGGATACCACACCAACAATCATCAAAGGTCCAATCACAAGAAGTCGCACAATGCAAATACATGATCAAGTGAATGCTAACTTAAGTTTATCATTTGACCATGAAATCATGGTTGTGCCTTCACCTGCTTTGTTGTTGGTTGTACTCAGGTGCAATATCGAAGAAGGCCAAACACATTTCAGTCCGTGCAAAACAATGTTTTATGGCGAAGGAACAAAGTTAGGAATTCATGAATAATGAGTTGTCTGCTGAAGAAACATTGTTCCAATTCTGACGAAACAATGTTTTGTACGAGTTTGCATATTCCAACTTGCGAAAGGTTTCCAGAACTCGAGTTTGCTGCTGAAGGAAACATTGTTTGACTCCAATGAACAATGTTTGGTCGGGAACTGCCAACCACCTCCAACGAGAGTATTCCAGAAGCTAGCTCATTAAGTCTTGAAGCCATTTAGTCAAACAGAGCTGGTTCCAGAAGCTAGTTCTCTTTCACACCTATCCAGGGGGGTTGTCCCGATTATAAGTAGGCTAGCTCTTCCCTTCGTCTGAGACTTTTGCCATTTCTATCAAAGACCAAAGACATAGACTCCTCCTGAGATTGGAGAGCTCTTGTTATCCTTATTCTCGTGATTCCTTGCGAAATTGCTCCTAATTCGTGCTCCACGACTAGATCGTGTTGTGTGGATTAGAGTTTGTGGTTTCCCTTGTGGATTGCACCTATCCCGTGCTCCACGACTTGAGTGTGGTTGTGTGGGGTAGTATTGCGGGGTGTGGATCGGCGAATGTTCGGATTGCAAGCTTCGGTGAGCCTCCTCCTCGTCGGGTCATAATCTCTTAGTTTCCATTTTCCGGCTGCTTGCGGCTAGTTATCCCCATCTATTTATCGATCCTACGCCGTGAAGATCGGACCTCCCCTTGAACTCCCTCTTCTCCGAAGACGGGATCGCATCATCTGGTATTCAGAGCAAGGTTTACATGGTAGGATCTGTATCCTTTTAGCTAGATCTATCCTTTTTAGTTTAGTTTTTCCCCGTCCTAGAGTCCAAAGCCAAAAAGCCACACAAAAAAATCCAAGCATTTGTTTGCTGAGATCTAGTTGTTTGCTATCCTCTTTGTGTTTGCACCAAGTTCTATCCAAAGTTGCTGATGTTTTTCTTTTAGTCTTGTTGCTGGATCTATTGTGTTGCAAAAAAAAGGAGAGAAAAAAAAGCGAAAAAAAGAGTGAAAAAAGAGCAAAAAAAGAGAAGAGAAAGTGTTGAGTAATTGTGCAATCATATTCAGTTTGGTGAGAAATTTCAAAAGTTGAAGTTGCAAGTGTTGTAGCTCAAACGTGCTGCAAGGATCTACAAATTTTTTTTGTTCATTTGGTTTGCATCGATTGGATCTCAGCACTAGCCCTCCCTTTTTACCCCACCCAGATCCACCTACACTACAAAAAAAATACACTTCCATGATGATGCGTGTTTGTCACAGTAGGTCGCTTTTTTGTCATGCATGTACATCCATGACAAATTTATGACAGAATCAAGATAGTCATACATGTGCTGTCGTAGAAGTGTTCCATGACATTACCAAAATTATCATCATGGAAGTGTCCAATTCCATGGCGATAAATCGCGCGTCACAGAAGTGCTTTCGTCAAGGGTGACCAACATGTGGCATCCACCGTAACGGAACGTCGTTAAGCTATCGGGTCGGGGTTTGGATCTGATAACCCGTTAACAGCCCCGACCAATGGGGATTTTCCACATGTAAAATCATCATTGGCTAGAGGAAACACGTGTCGGCTCATCGTCAGGACAGACGTCATCCACTCACTGGACAGCAGGCGCCTATGATACGTCGACACGTGGCACGGCCCAACAAGTTTAAATGGGTCAGCCCAACTAAAGGCCCAGAAGATTTTGCGGACCATAATGGGCCGGCCCAGCTAAAGGCCCACGAGATTTTGCGGACCATAATGGGCTGGCCCAGCTAAAGGCCCACAAGATTTTGCGGGTCATAATGGGCCGGCCCAGGTAAAGGCCCACAAGATTTTTGTGTGCCGTAATGGGCCAGCCAAGGTAAAGGCCCACAAGATTCTTGCGGATCATAATGGGCCAGCCAGCTAAAGGCCCACGAGATTTCGCCGACATTAATGAGTCGGCCCAGATGTAGGCCCACAAGATTTTGAGGACCCTAGTAGGCCGGCCCATTATCTACCTGGCATGTTTTGGGCCAAATGTCGGCCCATATTTGATCCGGTCCATTATTGGCCTGCCACGCTCTGGGCCTAATAGTGGCCCATATGAGATCCAGCCCGTTAAAGGCCTACCATGTTCTGGGCCAAATTACGGCCTAGATCAGGTCTGGCACTTTAAGAGGCTTTGGGCTCAATTATGGCCCATATCAAATTCGGCCCGTCAACTGGACACTATGCTTTTGGGCCCACTTGCTAAAGGCCCACTTAGTAATTCGGCCTGATATTAGTTTTGCCCTGTTAAGGGCCCGTTTAACATTTCGGCCCTATATTAATTTCAGCCTGTTAAAAGCCCGTCATATAGTTGGGCCTAACTACGGTCCGGTTTGCATCCGGCCTGCTCGCAGCCGATATCTGATTGGGCCAAACAAGGACTGAGACAATTTTTTGGCCAGTTAAAAGCCCGTGATTTGATTCGCACAATCATGGGCCGGGGTTCATTTCGGGCTGCTGCCGGCCCGTGAGCTGTTCGGCACATTTCAGGCCCAACCTACATCATGATTGCATGACGGCCTGATTATGTACCGTAATTTTACGGTTTGTCCGGTTTACTGCGAAGATAGGATATATATACAGTAAAATAACTGTAGCATCGTGAATAAGAAAAAAACCTAGACTATACAATAAAGAAATTACGGCATATTACACCCACTGGGCATCAAAGTTCGCCACTATGATAATAAAGCACAAGCAGACAGCAGATTTCATACACTGGGCATCAAATATTGCCACCAGTGCAAATAAACACGCCGACACAATAATATACAAAATCGACAGCACTTCGATAGAGTTCAGGAAAGGTTAGCCCTGCTGGGGAGCTGCAGCGCAAGCTGCTGAGCAAGATGATGAGACTGCGCTTGTTCAACACTTATATCTTCCTCACTCTGAAAGATAAACAAGAAGACAGATGACAGGTTTTGCACATAAAAGTATCAGTGCTGTCAATTCATCACATTTCTTACTGACGAATAAAGTGACACACTTTAAATTTGCATTAACACAATATGGTATTGTTCAGGTCAAGACATGGCAGGAAATGACATTGTGAAGGAGTTGGCAGCTTCACGACACCACTAGATTACAGATCAAGAACTCATAAGTATCAATGGTTAGTGTGCTGTCAATTTATACCATTTTAGATTGGCAAATAAAGATACGGTTTAAATAATAGTAGATTGATATGACATTGTTCATAGTTAAGACATTGTAGAATATGACATTGTGCTGTAGTGGGTTGGTTCACCACACCACTGGATTACAAATGAAGAACAGAAGCATACATGCAGTGCAAAACAAGATCACTTGCTCTGTATAGTTTAATTTACATGGTATGAAGAAGGAACTTGGTTGTACAACTGAAAACTTAAATTGAGAAAGGACAAACTTTTGTTTATGAACTACATATAATAAACTTTAAACAAGCAATTTGATGCAAACACCAAAAATAAACAGCTGTTGCAGTCATGCCTAACCAAATATATACAACAAAGTTTGAAGGCTTGAGATGGACAAACTTACATTATTGGTGAAGACAGGCTCTATAAAGGCCTTGTCCATGCTGATGGGGGGCAATTCAAGAAGTTTACCACATAATCTTCTTCAAAAGCATTGCCTTTATTCTACATTTTGTTAAGAGTAAATATAGATGTGATAATATACGAAAAAATGGAGAATATTTAAGATAAGATGAAGAGTGATGCTACATAACCAAGTAGCTATAAATGTAAGTGCAGCGATACAGGCAAAAGGTACAGCCAAGAGCAATGCACAGCTGAACTTCTTCAGTACCAACCTTATGGTAAGAGTAAATATAGATCTGATGTGTAGAAAATGGAGGGCAAAGGAAAATAAGCTGCAAAGTGATGGTACATGAACAACTACCTATCATTATAAGTACACTGATAAAGGACAACATGTACTTACAAGAACAATGCAGAGCTAAAAAAACATTGGCATTGGATATATTCTACACTAATGTAACCATTCATATAGATCAGATAATTTGGAGCGAATAATTGATAAGCAAGCTATCATGCATACTGCTGTCACATATTGAACCAGGTATGTATGCAAGTACAGTGATACAGGACAACAGGTACTAACAAGAGCAAAGCAGTGGGCAGCATATTTGCGATATCCTGTCGTTCTTGTCAAACCAGAATTCTTCTTCGAGCAGATTTCCTGCAAAAAAGATCTGTAAGGCACATGCAGAAAGGTAGAAATTCAAATTGTCATGTGATTTCATAGACAGTACCTCATCCTGGGAACGAGACCAGTGCATAACAAGGTTTTTCCATTCAGTGTCTTCTAAATTTAGTACAGGAGACTTCACCAGAAATTCGTTTATAGACTTGCCATCAAAGTGTGATTTCCTCAGGCAACACCAATACTGCTACAATGCTTCCTTGAAAAGCACAAGTAAGCTTTGCTCGTCATGACTATCCAGATTGACCCTCGCCTAGTTACAACAATGTAATGTAAATCACTGATGTGTTCAATCAGCAGAAAACAGGAAAATAATAGCCATGAATAATAGCACTTACACGTAAGTTGGACAGGAAGATGTGAAAATGGTGTTTGTCTTCACAATAATCTTCCCATGATGGGAATATATGCACGTAGTCCCTAACAACATTGAAAGCATTGTCTTTTAAACTGGGAATAAATGGAATGGGGTTCCAATCTGCAGGAATTGGCCGTCTCTGCAGTTGGGATAGGTCTTCGGCCGGTGGACTTGCTGTATTTTTTGCTGGAGTGGGATTTTTCTGTGGTACAGCTGGTGCTATGGCAAATGAAATCGGTATACCTTTTGCTGGAGTGCAGGTCCTGTGTGGTGGGGCTAGTGGTGTGGCCAGTGAAGTATGGGTACAGTCTGCTGGAGTCGGTCCTACATTTTGTGTCACTGGTTGTACAGCCAATATAAGTGGGGTGCTGTCTGATTTCTCCGGCACCACCACGTTTTTCAATGACTTTGCTGGTGCTCCTTCAGGTTCGGCAATCACCCTCTTCCTTTTTGATGTCTAATGCACAAGAACAGCATTTGAGTGGGAAAACATGGTATGATGACAGATGGAATATGTATTGATAATGGATGGGCATGGCATCTCGACATATATGATGAGTAAACTAAGCAGATGGCGGTGCAACAAAGTAGAAGAAATGCAAGACAACATATGCAAGATACGCACAATCAATAAAACCTTGCCAAATTAGAACAGGCACCTTGATGGGTGAACAAGACATGCCATCTGCCTTTGACTCCTCGAGGTTAGAATAGTCATTAGGATGATATTCTGAACAAGAATCAACAGGTGGGGAGCGTACGAGTTTCATTGCTTCCAGAATGGCACTCAATGCCTTGATGCCAATTTTGTAAGTCATTGCAGTGTTCCACAATATTCTTCTGATGCGCGGATTCTGATATTCACTGTAATTGCGTATAATATCTGAGAACCATGAAAACATAAATAGTTGTGAGATTATCTTTGTAATGCAAATGATATTCTAATATAGGGGCGCCCCTGTAAACACTTGTGTGCTATCACTGGATTCTGATGAGAGAGCTCATGTGTGCTGTAATATGGTGCGTGCATTTATATAATCTGGCACAAGTACACAAAAAAATAGGCTCTAGAAGTAAGGATAGCTGGCAGATGATAGGTTCATAATATACTGTATACAGAGTTTATTGCCAAACCATGATAACAAGAGCACACAGCAACTAGGCAGATCATAGTGTACATAATAGGGGTACACCATAACCAGGATATATAAATCGGGAAAGTGGAACTGGCTGGAAATTACGGTGTTGTATTGCCGCTAGTAATTGAAAGCCTATCGATCACGTACAGGCCAGCTCTATCAGTTGTTGACTGCAAATGTCCCTGCTCCCCTTCCTGACATGGAACATACTGTGCTTCCCATACAGAACACCGCACGGGCCGCCGGCCGAACCACCGGCCCCACTGCCTGTGTTCCTCCGCCACCCCCACCCCCATCCCTTCCCCCACCCACGTCAACTTTTCTTCGTTCGACGAGGCCCCACCACCGCCCCCACAACCACCGTCCCCACCCGAACCCCTTCGATCGCACCGGCGAACTCCGGCGAGCTCTGAAAAATCGACTGACCCAATTTTGAAATTTAGTCTACTGTGATTTAACTAGTGTGGAATATAAAAGGGGAAAACCATAAGCATTGCGAGTATGGTGTTGAGCGTGCCATGGCGGATCTGAAGGTGCAAACAAGGCAAAGGCAACTTCGCAATCAAGACAAGAAATCGGAGTAAAGCAGTGGCGATCTATTTTCTAGCTGCGATAAATAAGTTGAGCAGATACGAAAGAGTACCGCCTCTGGTGCGGCGCCGTGTACGCATCTGCTGAGAATTTGACGGTGCTGCGGTAGCGATGGCTGTCGGTGGCATGGAAGCAGATCTAGGAGGGTAGACGGTGGCGGCGGGGCGCGGTGGACGAGACGTTCGTAGGAGCGGCGCCGGCAAGGTGGACGATGGCGGGGATGAAGCGAGAGGACGGGATGCAAGGATCCCGGTCCGAAGCCGTGGATGAGAGAGGTCGATCTCTTGTAATGGACGGCGGCATCGGGGTATCAGCTCCGTCATGGTGGAGGAGGACGGCGGTGGATTGGGTGGCGGACGGCGGCGGACGGAGGAGGGTGGGGTGGAGAGGGTGTTTTGGCGCCCACGGAGTATGAATGGGGAAAAGGGAGGTAGAGAGGAAGGGGGGAACCATGTATTCAGGGCGCGCTTGTCTCAAATGCGAGGAAATTTATAAACTTAGCCCCCGTTTCAAATTTCTACTACATCACAGCAACACTAATCAGTTGGGGATAGGACGGTAATCTCGCATACACCGAATATTTGCCGACGAGAGTTGCTTTTTGGCGCCCACCGTGTATGAATATGAATCGAGGAGGGAGTCGATTTCGGCCGAGGACACACTGTGTTTTGGCATCCACCGTGTATGAATCCGAGTGAGAGGCGATTACGTCACATTTGGGTGAAATTACAAACCTACACCTATCGAAACCTATAGAAATCCAGCATATAGGCTTTGCGTGGCAGGGATAGGCAGTAGTGATTTCCATCTCGTAGATTTTGGTTTCGGGCGGTTACTGTGACTTTCCCCGCTTCGTTCAAATTTTGCAGAGTGCATGTTTACCGTGCCAACTCAATTTGAATCTCGTTTGTATTCTATTTTTTTCGGGCGGGATCCATTTTCAATTGGAATTACATTCTATATACATCATTTTTTTATATATACTTTCAAAAGCACAACACCATTTATACATAAATATGGTTTACAAATGGCATGATCTCAGATTCATAAGGTTGTATCCATCAATTTGGATTTTCAAATATTTGAAACCACTTTATGTTGAAATCCAATGTATGCATTCCTCGCTAACGGTCTCCAATTAATGTGTGTTTCATGCGGGTTTTTTTTACTTCTCAAACATGTATAATGTGTTTCACACACGCAACATATAGTGTAATCCCGTTTAGACATTAATTGCATATAAACCATGCATTGTTTGTAATTGAAGAATCTATGGATCACCAATATTGATAAACTATATAACATTACACGTGTGCCCAAATTCAAATGAATATACATGTTTGATACACCAATTTGCGTTATGATATTATCGATGTCATGATCTCCAGTTTAAATATTTGAATCCCCTTTAATCCAGATATTCGTCTCATATAGCTATAACTCATGCTTATATAGGACTATCTCTCTGGACCTATACGCGTTCATCGTCTCTCAGGTATCTCTCGTGCTACCTGTATGTCGACAATGATCTTTTATCTTCGTAACACACTGACGGTACTCTCTCCCTCGACCTTCATCACTCTATCTCTCTCTAAGTATATCTCGCTCCCTACTATGTGTCTCTAACTATGATTCTCCATGTGGAATCTCTTTCTCTCACACAAACACAAAACTTTGTCCCCCGGGGTCTCATTTCTCTCTACTATTCCCATGTGTGCCACTCGCACACCCCTCATACAGAGATGTCTTTCGCTCCTTAGATATGAGAACCTACGACTCTTCCTCTTCAATATCTCTTTCTCACACACAAACACAAACTCTGTCTCCCAGGGTCTCATATTTGTCCATTGTTCTCTTGTATATCGCTCACACACACCCTCTTCCCCTAGAGATATCTTGCGTTCCCTCGTATGTCTCTCTAGCTATCACTCTCGTTGTGAAATATCTTTCTCTCTCGCAGACACAAAACTCCGTCTCTCTGGATCTCATTTCTCTCTGATATCTGTTTGTATGTGACTCACACGCACCCTCTCTCTATCTCTCTCACACCCACACACATAATCCAGCCTTCTGATCCACTCGACTCCTATCTCTAACGCACACTAGCTAGCATCTTTATCTTTCTATTTATCTGTTTCTCCATCAACCTTCTTTCTCGCCCTCACTCTTGATTCCTATCACGCACACTACATATGTTTCTCTCTACATGCAGTCAAGTGCCCTCTCACACACATATATAACTTCACCCTTTGAACCACCCGACGGTCATCTCCAACACCCAAACTAGCGGATGTCCCTCTAGCTAGCATCTCCATCTTTGTATCTATCTGTAGTTTCTCCATCAACATTTCTTCCTCGCACAGAGTCTTGCTTCCTATCACCCACACTATATATGTCTCCCCATACATATGCATTTATAGGTTGGTCTCTTTTGCACAATCGTTGCGCCTCACTCCCTCTGCTCGCCATAGATGCATGCTCCAGCCCACGCCACTATCTCTTAAAGACAAAAACACATGCTCAATTGTCGGGACTTTTTCCATGCATTCTCACATGCATGCATATTGTCATACCGATCCGTCTCTCCCATGTCGTTGATCTTATGACTTATGTCTTCTTTCTTTTATCTCGATCATGCGGGCGCGCACACACACATCCCACGTATACATGTATACCTCTCACACATACACGTTCAAGGTCTCTATGTCTCCTTACGTAGTTAATTACCCTCAATCCTAATGCCACATTGAATCGTTCTCCTCTTTTGTGCACATAACTTCCGCCTGGATGGGTAAAACACACACTCACACTTAACAATCTCCTTCTAGCTACCCCCCCCCCCCCCCCGCCTCTCACTCTTCCCCTATATCCCCGAAACCAATAAGACCATCCCTTAGTTTAATTCTCGCCTACATGCACCATCGATATATAGTAGTCTTCCTCGGTATCTCTCGAACAAACACGTTCTCTAGAAGTCGACTCCTCTCACATGCACACACCTTCTCTTCCCTCTCTACGGGTATTTTCTCTCTCGCACCCCATCGTTGGTGGCCTCTGCCATACACATCACCTCTCTATGATGAAAGCCATGCACACTTAAATTACATCCGCCACAGAGGACCCCACGACACACACACACGCACGCACGCACCCCCCCCAACACACACACACTAAGACTCCATCTCTCTCTCTCTCTCTCACACACACACACACGCGCGCAAGCACGCACGCCCGCCACCCCCCCACACACACTAAGACTCCATCTCTCTCCCTCTCACACACACACAAACTAAGACTCCATCTCTCTCTCCTCTCTCTCTCACACACACACCCCACACACACACACTAAGACTCCATCTCACACACACATGCTCTAGGCGGAGCATTTGTTCCTACCACCCTTCATCCAACCTTACCCGTATGATAAACAATCACCTTTATTTACTTGCATAACATGGACAAATTCCACTTTACTTTAGTAGTCAGCAAACTTATCATCTGTACCCTTATAAAAAACGAGTTGGTGGTGATGGTGTGCCTGCCATCTTGTAATACATACCGTATGATCTATATCTGAGGATAGAAAGCAATCTATGATAATTTTACAAAAGATACCGGAACCTCTCTCCACATCATTATCTCCCGCAACCTCATTGCTCAGCAATTAAAAAAGGAATAAGTCTCTAGACCAATCTAGCATGCATGGTGGCCGCCTGCCGCCTGCCGGCGCCGTCCATCCCCATGCCTCCGCCCATTCCGACCACCAGTCACCACCACGCTCCACTCCTCCTCGCCTTATCTCTCATCTTTCATTTTTTCGATGACATTCTCGAGATACCAGTTTTTCGATAAAATTCTTGAGATATCATTAGTTTTTACACATGGGATTACTCCTGCATGGGTCAATCACAACAGGTGTTATGTAAAAAAATGCATATTGATGTTCCGTGCAATGCACGAGAATCTTGCTTGTAATTATATAACGCAAATCACGAGCAGGAAGTGACATTTTTTTGACACAACCACGTTAACATGGCCACGTAAATCACTAGCTAAAGTAAATACCATTATACTTATATCCCGATGCAAAAGGTTGAGTACATGTCCGAAGAGTAGAGTCGCACACATGTACTCTGTCTCTCAGAATCTCTCTCACACACACACCAGTTACGTGACGCCCACTTAAGCAGACACGTATGTTACAATTTGTGCACCCGCGGGTACACGTGATGCTGCACATTTATTTAAGCTGGAAGGCGAACCCAAACAGTAGCTACATTCATTCCCCTCCCGCCGCCTCTTCTCTGGTCGCCATCGCCCGGTAGCCATGGGCCGGCCGAAGGTAACAACATATGCCATACTCCCGCCAGAGCGGCGCTTTAATATGGAAATTTTAGTGGTCATGCATGCATCTTTTTGTGCTAGCACTCCTATATAAGGGTTGACCGGTCGCTTCCCGCGGACGTGCGCGGGCGGTGGAACAGGAAGGAGAAGGGAAGCGGGCTGTGGAGTAACGTTTTTTACCACAATTTCTTAGGAAACTGAGTGCAATAATTGAGTAGTTTTGCAAACAACCAGTACTACACCTGAAACGGTTCAAAACCTATACTCCCTTGCCAGCGCGCGCTTCCCGCATGAAACGGTCAGCGTCGCCCTGGGGCATGAGTGCCGCATTAATGCCCGACCAGAGCGGAGGCAACCTCTCACTGCCGCCGGCTTTGAAGTGGCGCGACGTCCGAGAGAGCGCCGCTTCCTGGTGCACGCAACTGCTCCACGTCGAGACTGGCCATAGGCCCTGTTTGGATCCATGGGTTAGAGTTAGTTTGAGCTAGTTGGGGCTCAAATAGCCCTAAACTATCCAAGCATGAGGGTTTAAATTGGAGCAAGTTGCACCGAACCCACCAAAAAAACTATCCCACCCAAGAGGTGCTAACTGGAGATAGTTCTCATTGGGACCACTGAAAAATCACTTTTCTCTCTCCATGAAGTGCATTTATTGTCAATCTAACCCTGTCACACAAACACCTCTTTGGCTACAGTTAGTTCAGGGTTAGTCATGAGTTAGTCTAACCTCTAGCTAAGTTAGAGTATCAAACAGGAGCAGTATAGGACATGCAAGTTGCTCAAAGCATACAGGCAAATTCGTACGTGAAAGGATTTTTTTAAACGAAACGTGAAAGGAATTTTTTTTTTAGAATGCTCTTGGCATGTCGCTAACATGTGATAGTTAACCGACCTCAATAGACGGCAGAAATGCTAGCCCGCCGCACTTTGATAGAGACGAGGAGGGAGAAGCGATACAAGCTGCTGGATTACTAGAGATAGGTGTCACACGGAAGCCAAGAAATATGGTGATAGCGTGGGTTAGCCATGTACTAGTATGATACTACACTGGGCTGCCGTGTTTCGTACTCTTCCAGTCCACTGTGGAGATGATTGGTTAATTTTATATCGCTGAATAATATTAAATATTATGAGTGCAGACGCTCCACCACGAGGTTCCTTGCTCCTTCTTGGTCTTCTGGAATCTATGTTCTTCCACTCTATTTTTTACGTGAGCTTTGTTCATCCTTTTGCCAACACGCGAGACATCTAGCGTCAAGGTACACGTGTTATGCAAGGATCGTTCCATCTATATGAAGAACACGTGGGACTGGAACTACGAGACGAACATGTACCCAGGAGTGGGCGTACGAACCTGAGTAATGTAGCGCAAGTGAAGTAGAAAGGCACAAATGGTATGAACATGCGTGGCATATAGGGTGTGTTTGGTTGCGTTCTCGTCTCAGCATAGTTGTTCCCTCTTCATGCATGCTCAACTCAACACCCCTCTTCATGCATGCTCTCTTCATGCATGCTTCTAGTGTATTTGTGCTAAACTAGTGTGGACTCATGCACCCTCCATACACTCTACCAAACACCCAAAAGTAGCTCGAGAAGGGAACTCTTGGGCGGCATTTGTCTCTTACTACGTACTACCACTAAATGTTGTACGTGCAGTGCACGGTGATGTTATGGAGTACGTGCCTAAGTACTCTACTACTACTATATTAGTTGGAGGCACATATTAACTTTTATATTTGTTTACGTGTATGCCCCGAGACCTTCCAACTAGACGTGTCTTTATCTCCAGGTCAAACTTTGTATCATTTATACCACTAAGTACTACTATGTGTGGTCTCCGACCCAGAAGTGGAGACGCTCTACCACGCTGTTTTTTTACGCTGGGCTCTACCACGTTGTTCATGTCCCACTCCTTTCGCTGACGTGTGGGACATCCAGCACGTGCCGTGTTTGGCACCCTTCGTCGTAAGAGTTGAAACGCTAGCATTCATCAGAAATAAAAAATAATTATAAATCGACAGTGATACTATTTTTTCTGCGAACCAATCAGCAGTGATACTATACCACGCGGTTTCCTTGCTCCTCGATATCGGAAAGAATACTTCCGTTCGCCAACATGTGGGACGTCGACCATCCTGGTCCACTTGCCATGCACGCAGAACTCCAAGGGAGTCACCCAGGTCGTCGCACCGCAGTAACAATGACTAATGAGCCGTCAAATCACAGGCCCACTTCCCACTTTGAAGTTGCTTGGACGAAGGAACCATCATGAATTCGTTGAATTCCGCTTCTTGAAGAAAACTACTGTACCAGCAGTACTGCTAGCTACAGTAGTTACTCCAACAGAGGCCTCCTTTCGTTCATAGGATAGGAATATGGAAATCATAGGAAGTGAGATGACATGCATCTCAATTCCTATAGAGAAAGAGATGCCATTTGATGCTTAGGATAGGAATTTTTCCATTTAGTCTAGGCTAATGTACTAGTAATTTGCTCTAAAAACTATAGTAGTAACTAGTAGTACTGGTACATGCTCGTACTCAGACACACACACACACACACACACTAACTACTAGTACTACTACTTCTCACATGCTGGCCAGACGCCGTCGTTCTCCTTCCCGGCTTTGTCGGTGACACCCCACCGTGCTTGGATCTCCGCTGACCTCTCCGCAGCAGCGCGTGCGTCCTTTTCTTTCTTGCGGCGGCGGGCCTCTCTTTTCTTGAGTGCTTTCTGACTTTTCCGCTCCCTCTGTGCGGCTTTGGCCGCCTCTTGCTCTACCGCCCATTCGGCCTTGGTGTCTTCAAATTCCTCCCACATAGTTGTGAGGTCGCGAGCGGCGATGAACTCGGCACGGCGGGATGCCATCGCTTCCCTACCATTTTGTGTGCGGTCGTGGGCGGCGAGGAACTCGGCGCGGCAAGATGCCATCGCTGCCTTACCGGTTAGTGTGCAGCGCGGTGGCATGAACGACGCTTGGTGAGAGCTTTGGGGTGGAGTGGCCGGACAACCATATAGTGCATTGGTTTGTCAAGAGCTCAAGGACAGAAGACGAAGCAAATTTGGATTCCCCTTCAATCCTAGTCATTTATTACCGAGTAAAATGCATTGGCGGTCATCGAACTTGTCTTGATAGCTCACTTTGATCATTGTATACGAGATATGGTGATTATACGGTTACTAGCTCAGCGTATAGCTCCATATTTGTCTGGTTGACCAGTCAAACCGTCCACATGCGCCTCATCAGCTCGTGTTCTTTATCTATCTACGCGGGCCTACCTGTCAATGGAGAAAGAAATATTGTAAAAACCAAAATTATGCTAGAGTCCGGACCGCTTCCGGAGCCCGCTCTCACCGCCCTGGCCCCTCAAGACGCCAGCTGCCCGCCGCATGCATGCATAGCAAGTAGTACTCCTTATGTGGAGGAGAGAGAGGCATTGACAAAGTCAAGGAGTGGGCTCTGCAAGAGCGGAAAAGCTCCTTTGCGATCGCTCACAGGAGCGATCGAATTGATCCGAACGAAGCGTCCTTCAACAAATTCCTCGTATCACGCTGGGGGCCACCACATGATCGCTAAGAAGTGCCAAGACGTGCAAAGCCCACCCAATAATCTCCATATAATCTGCCCCCCGTGAAATCAGGGGGGCCAAGGGGGGCCCACACTAATTACCATAACCCTTACCCTGATAACCTGGTCCACACCTTCCAAATCGGGGAGATCCTGGCCTGTCAGAAAGCGAGCGTTGGCATGCGCGCGCGCAATAGCAACGCCCCTGCAAGAGCCCGTCTCTACACGTGCTCCTAGGTATAAAAAAATAATTCTAAAAAAAGGCATAAAAAACAATTGTGTCTTAAAAAAGAAAGGTGAAAAACATTTGAGAGGAAATAGATAGAGAGAAAGTGAGAAAAAGTTGTAACCTTGGCATTACATGAGGAAGGAGGGAGTGGTGCACATGCCAAGTTCACTGGGCTGCCGTGTTTCACACTCCTCCGTCGTAACAGTGGAGACAATAGCTTTCATCAAAAATAAACAATGAATACTCGTTGCTCATCCTCTAAATCGGAAAGAATACTTTCATTCGCCGACATGTGGGACGTCGACCATCCTGGTCCACCTGCCATGCACAAAATTATCCTGGTCTACCCCGGTCGTATCGCAGGCCCAACCTTTCCCACTGTAAGTTGTTCGGACGAAGGAACCATCATGACTTCGTTGAATTCCGCTTCTTCAAGAAAACTTATTGTACCCACAATACTGCTACCACACGCGAAGACTGGACGACACTATACCACGTCATATCACTGAAACCCACTAGGGAAAACTAGCCCACCTTGGTCATCTATTTTGGAACGGAGGGAGTACATCTCTGCACTGCTATGATTTTGTGTTGCACGTCATATCACTGAAACCCACTAGGCCAAACTAGCCCGCCTAGGTCATCGATCGCTAAGCCTATAATTTTAGGAGCTAGGGCTATTGGTCGATCGACGAGGGATAAGTATAAGCGTACCACGAGCTCATCAGCCCCAACGTTTCTCTTCGGTGAGTGTTTTGCAAGTAGTATAGCTCGCACAGTAGCTAGCCTACTAACACCAAGAATCACCAAACAAGACCTGCTGATATGATAAACAGTTCAAACTTACATCTAATCATGCCATATATTACATCAAAAGCTGGTGAGGATACATCTGTTTCCATAACTCGGAGAGGGTTCGCATGATTCATCGCATGATTCACTATCAAACAAAAGTAGCAAGATCCGCCCACACAAGACAGTGCACTAGCCCTAAGATGGTTTGATAACACGCATCGTTTTGGTAATTAAACACAGGGCAATGCAAACTACCCTGAAGGATTAGCGCGACCAACTATTTCTTGTCATCGATCTCTCGGGCAATGACCACAGGACAGACAACAGCATGGGAATCGATTTCTGGGGCGATGTCCATGTTCATCATGTCGTAACTTTGCATCTGTAGCTCCGATTTGCGCGTGTAGCATATCAAAATGTCCGTCTCAGAGAGCACATAATTTCATCTCATTGCATCATTTTCTTTTGAGTTCATCTTGATGCCCGAAATGCTGTTGGAAGAGTGCTATTTGAGTTAATTGTCAGATCTGCTGCATCAAATAGCTATTTGTCATTTTTGCCATCATTATTGTGTGCATGATATGCCCCTGAGCTCTACATGAGTTTTATTATATGCTTTGCCATCTTTCCAGAGGTGCTATCCCTGTATTTTTGTGATGTGTGTGGTGACTAGCACAAGCTTGCAAAGTGGTGCATTCGTTAATGCTGATTTCAGGAACTTAGAATTTCACTAAGTCCTTGATCTGTTTTTATCAATATGCCATATGTTCATGTTGTTTCCTAGTGATCCGTGCCTCTTTTGAGGATGATCAGTAAGGATGATTTGTTAATCTTGTAGTGCTCTATCCATCCATGCCTTTGTTTGCAATTATGGAGCACCCTAGCTTGAGTCAATCGAGCTCTACTTTTGCTATTTCGTGAATCTGGGCAGATTGTCTACTTGTTAGCGATTTGTTCATGTTGTTGTTCTTGCCATGTCTAGCTTATATAACATGAGTGCTTGATGGGTGTATGCTTAGATTGTCATGCCTTGCTCTGTAGTGAGTGCATCGAGCTCGTAAACATGCCTACTCGTTAACATATTTGCATGCTCCAGTTTTTCTCCATGTCTGCGATCTGATTATGTTGTTGCCATGTTCACATGCTTGCAAATGTATTTTCTGACCCCTTTTGGCTCAAGGTCACTAAGGGACTTTTGTTAAGCTCTTTGAGTAGCCCCATGACATGCTCTGCTTTGCCATGTTAAGTTCCTGTAGCATATAGTTTTCATGCTCCAAAGTGTGCTACCTGATCTGAAATTCCAGACTAGTGTTAATTTCACCAAGTCTAAAATCTGTTTACCGTTTGCAATTTTGCCATGCTTGTTTGAACCTGTTAATGGATGAATTGGCCGTAGCTCAGTGTTCATCTTTTGTTAAGCTTTATGAGTGGATCCCTTCCAGGTATTTTGTTGCCATGTTTGAGTGTTGTAGCATAATTATCTTGTTGCATTTAGATGGCTACTTGCTGTATATCGCAGACCGGTGCCATATTTGTTTTGCTTGCCATTTCCAAACCGTGCATCCGATTCCGGTGATCTTTACATCGATTTCAACCGAAATCACCTCACCTTTCCAGTGGCACTCTTGGATTTCCAAGTTGAGGCCAGGTTCATGCATTCCTTGTCAAATCATGCATATGCATCACATACCGCATCCCGCATATCATACCATGTTCATGTGTTGGTTGTTTACTATGTTGTGTGCTTCTTTCCAGTGTTTGCTTCTTCGGGTTGGTTCCGGTAATGTCGCGTTTGTGAGGACTCGTTCGTCTACGTCCGTTTGTCTTCTTCATGGACTCGTTCTTCTTCCTTGCGGGATCTCAGGCAAGATGACCATACCCTCGAAATCACTTCTATCTTTGCTTGCTAGTTGCTCGCTCTTTTGCTATGCCTATGATGCGATACCTACCACTTGCTTATCATGCCTCCTATATTGTTGAGCCAAGCCTCTAACCCACCTTGTCCTAGCAAACCGTTGTTTGGCTATGTTACCGCTTTGCTCAGCCCCTCTTATAGCGTTGTTAGTTGCAGGTGAAGATCGAAGTTTGTTCCTTGTTGGAACATGGAGATGTTGTTCCTTGTTGGAACCTATTTACTTGTTGGGATATCACAATATCTCTTATTTAATTAATGCATCTATATACTTGGTAAAGGGTGGAAGGCTCGGCCTTATGCCTGGTGTTTTGTTTCACTCTTGTCGCCCTAGTTTCCGTCATATCGGTGTTATGTTCCCGGATTTTGCGTTCCTTACGCGGTTGGGCTATAATGGGAACCCCTTGACAGTTCGCCTTGAATAAAACTCCTCCAGCAATGCCCAACCTTGGTTTTACCATTTGCACTAACAACTTACCACTTCTCTTGGGTTCTGCAGACTCAAGGGTCATCTTTATTCTAACCCCCCCCCCCCGGGCTAGTGCTCCTCTGAGTGTTGGTCCGACCGAGCAGACTGTGGGGCCACCTCGGGGCAACTTGAAGTTTGGTTTTACTTGTAGGATGTCTCATCTGAGTGTGCCCTGAGAACAAGATATGTGCAGCTCCTATCGGGATTTGTCGGCACATTCGGGCGGTGTTGCTGGATTTGTTTTACCATTGTCGAAATGTCTTGTAACCTGGATGCCGAGTCTGATCGGAATGTCTTCGGAGAAGGAATATCCTTCGTTGACCGTGAGAGCTTGTGATGGGCTAAGTTGGGACACCCCTGCAGGGATTTGAACTTTCGAAAGCCGTGCCCGCGGTTATGGGCAGATGGGAATTTGTTAACGTCCGGTTGTAGAAAACCTGAAGTTCACCATAATTAAAATACATCAACCGTGTGTGTTACCGTGATGGTCTCTTCTCGGCGGGGTCCGGGAAGTGAACACGATGTTGGAGTTATGCTTGACGTAGGTTGTTCTAGTATCACTTCTTGATCATAGTTTATCGACCGTGCTTTTGCCTTCTCTTCTCGCTCTCTTTTGCGTATGTTAGCCACCATATATGCTAGTCGCTTGCTGCAGCTCCACCTCATACCTTTACCTTACCCATAAGCTTAAATAGTCTTGATCGCGAGGGTGCGAGATTGCTGAGTCCCCGTGGCTCACAGATACTTCCAAAACCAGCTTGCAAGTCCCGTTGAACCGTGCAGATGACACAACCAAGCTCAAGGAGGAGCCCGATGAAGATCTTGTCCTTTGTGTTGTTTCGTTCTAGTTGATCAGTAGTGGAGCCCAGTTGGGGTCGATCGGGGACCTTGTCGCATTTGGGGTTCTTCTTTTATTTTGGTTCCGTAGTCGGACCTTGAGTGTATTTGGTTGATGTAATGCTTTATTCATGTAATTGTGTGAAGTGGAGATTGTAAGCCAACTATGTACCTCTTTCCCTTATGTATTACATGGGTTGTGTGAAGATTACCTCACTTGCGACATTGCTTTCAATGCGGTTATGCCTCTAAGTCGTGCTTCGACACGTGGGAGATATAGCCGCATCCAGGGCGTGACACCCTTCCACTTCTGTTGTCTCACTTAATTAATTAGGAGTACTTAAGTACCACTAATTTATTACTGCCTAATTTTCCTATTGGAGTTAAACAAATCTTTAGTAGGACCCTATGCTGACTCATGTACGTGTGTATGTTTGTGTATGGAGGTGAATCATGTGGTGGAGCAGGGAGGGAATATTATTAGTGTCATGACATAATAGTGCTATTATTTTGCATGTCAATTTATTGCCATTGGTTCAATGAGGCAATGTTTTGTGTATTGTCCATCATGAATTTGATGCTAGTGGTTAAGTAATATGCTAATGTCTTCCTATCCTTTCTCACTAAGCTAATGAAGGTTTCACCTTGTTCCTACTTGTGCAAACAGGGATCATGTTGTGTCAATCATACATTAAATGGAACTACACAAGACAATACAATGAACTGTATCCCAGCCAGTGCTTTAACTCTGCTGGAAGTTCTTGATAATCTTTCGATATAATCTCAGCACTGGTAAACAAGAGTGATTTCAACCATACATTTGAAGTGCACGAAAATATATACTATTGTGTGATTCCAGTGAGTGCTTTATCATCTCTTGTGGGACTACATGAATCAGCTTTTTTTCTCAGGTTGGTACGGGCCTAAGGCCTTCATCCATATTAGTTTGTTGTCATCTCTATTTGTATCGTGCTACTGTCATGAGAAACTTCTTTATCTTTGCATGTTAAAGTTTTGCAACCTATGATAAATGGCAATGCTTTGAGTGTTGAGTTGAGCTAATTGGCACTGATTAAATAAACTAATACCTCTCTTTAAGCAAGACTAATATGTTGCTAACTTTACCCATTAAAATAATGAGGGTGCTTCTATGTGTTAGTGTATGTTTCATAAACTAGTCCCACTACTACAGTAATCTCACTCTCTCAATATATGTGCCAACAGGGATGCTCGATTTTGGTGGAACTGCACAAAAACTTTGGGTGCTTCATTGCCTCGACAGCTTCCATCCTTTCCTGTCAGTCGCTAAACTCCGCATGCTTTCTTCCTTTGCTGTCAGTCGCTTGGCTTATCTCGGCTTCCAGTCAAAGGAAATAGTAATTGATATGCTACCTCACACAGATTGGTACTGGTCTTTATCCTGATTATTGTGCCTGTCATATGTATTGGTAATTTGGTATTGTGCTACTGTTTGCCGATTTCATAAAGGAGTAATTTGGAGCTTAAACTCGCAGGCAAATCAATACATCGGGTGATTTCAGTAGAACTGCACAAAATGATCAGATGGGCAGGTACTTATGCTGCTGCTATGTACTCCAAAGTTCACTCAGACAAGCATCGATGTTGACAAGAAGTGTCTATATTCATTCGAGTATCAACCGGCATCAACCAATTGTCAAACTCCAAGTGTTAGGAGAGTGAACGCCAAAAATATTGCTTGGTACATAGCCCAGAAAAACGCAGTCCAGTCTTTGGTCCCAACTTGTGCCTTTTGGTTATCGGCACATATGGTAGCGAACTATATGGCATGGAGTCTAAAGATTCCAGACAAGTTGGTTGACGCGCATATTCATCTGGCACTTAATCAGTCTACACGCCAAGGATGCTCCATTTCAGTTGAACTGCATAAAAAATTTGGGTGGTTCATTTTCTCAACCGCCTCCTTTCTCGTCTTCAATGTAGAATTTTGGCGAGATACAGGACCAAGATGACCCAGTAAACTGGTTGGATGAAAGTAGTGGCCCAGTTGCTCAAACCTCCCTCGACACGAGGCCACTATTTGAGGATAAACCTACAAGCAAAGTTCAGATTATCTGTGTTGCCTCTTATGTACTCGAAAGTTTACTCGTACAAGAACTAATTTTAGCAAGAAGTACCTCTGATTGAACACCATTTACCAGTCTGTACCCTAGGTAATTAAAGTTCGTCCATGGATCATATTGGTTGTGATCTCAATCATTTGGATGCATAAACATACTGAACATGTGTATATCTGAATCTTTTTGTAAATTATGTATGAATATTGTCGTGTGATCTATCAATCATTTGGATGCATAGATATGCTGAGCTTGTGTATATATGAATCTTTTGAGTTGTTGATTGTGAATGTTGGCTATGGATATGAACGTGTCCTGTGAACCTGAGTTTGATATGAATGTTTACCTTTTCTGTTGTATTTGTATGTGAACTTGTTAGTATGCCTACTGTGGGGTATAAAACGCAGGTCTCTTATAAAAGTAATGTTGTGTCCAATTTATGTTTTCCCTTCTAACCACATTATATATATATATTTATATTATTACTATTATCGTATATTTTATAGAGACTTATATATACATTATAAAAATATCCCAACTTATAAAAGTAAATGTTTAACGAAAGTTGGCAAGGAAAATCCTGGTTGTTTTTGACTCACAGGCAAGGAAAATCCTGGTGATTGCGTACAAAAGCTTGCGAAGATTTTAAGGACCAATTTAATAATAACGCGCTCATTTTTATTTTGAGCAATAACTCGCTAATTTCTTAATTATATATATATAAAATGTGCCTCTTCGATTTATTCTTTGATATTAATTGCTCCTTCTAACATAATATTATACTCCCTCCGTCCGAAAATACTTGTCATCAAAATGGACAAAAAGGGATGTATCTAAAACTAAAATACATTTAGATACATGCCTTTTATCCATTTTGATGACAAGTATTTCCGAACGGAGGGAGTATATATAACGAGCCCACCTAATACGTGTATTTCAAGGAAGTGCAAATGGGCTGGGATTTCTTAGAAAATATAAATGGGCCTGATTGACGCGAAATTATTTATTCACTCAGCCCAGCAAATGGACTGTACATTCTAGAAAACATGGGCATTATATATGCCACATTTTTGTAGGCTGACATGTGGGCCAATAGGTCGAAGCCTACGCAGGGCGTTGTCAACTTGGTCAACAAATGATTGTGTCATCCACAGCCATTGGATTTATATCCAGCGGCCGGCATGCACCTTCAATCTCTCGTCTTCTTCCTCTAGCGTTGCTGGGACCGCTTGGTTCGGCCTCCGGCGGCTAGCGGCTCTGCTTAGCACGCATCGCTGCGAAGCGCTATCCCACCGCCGGCCAGGCTATCCCTCCACCCCTCGACACCTCTTGTTATTCTCCACAGACTACAGCCCCACGCCGCAACAGAACCAGTTATAACCCTTCTCCTCCTCTCAATCTGCGACTCCACTACCGTGTTTTCCCATCTCCGAGTCGTTCCCGTCCGGGGCCTCGCCGTCGTCCACCGCCTCGCTGCGTTCGGTGCGGCGTGGTCAACAAACGAGAGTCATCGGAAGAGGACTTTACGTGGAGAGCCTGATGGCTGGGACCCACGAGGTCCATGGTCACACGCAAGGAAAGTTCCTCCTTATTAAGATGAAAAAAAATGTTTCCTCCACCTGACAGCTGGGACCCAACGGTTGTATCTTCGCACAAAAGGAAGTGCCTCCTTATTTTGCTTAAAAAATTATTCATCCCGTTGACAGCTGGGACCCGTCAGATTTGGTGACTGACTTGTGGACCTACTAAGCGGACGTGTACGCACGGCTTTGTCAACTTAATCAACAAATGATTCTAGCAGCTGGACCGTTGGATGTTAATCCAACAGCCGTGCTCCTTCTTCAACCTCTGTTCTTGCTCCTGTCTCCCGTGGATGGCACCGCGGCTGTGCTGCCGCGCACCCGAACGAGTGAAGTTTCCCACTCCTCTCCATCTGCGACTCCACTGCAACTTAATAAATAGTAACGTCTTTGGTTTTAGCCTGGTTTTCCGTAGATTAACCAGGCAATTCTCTTCTTCTTAATTAATCGACGAGGCAATTCTTTTGCCTCCGTTTCGAAAAAAAATAGTAACGTCCAACTGAGCCAATTAGTTAGATGCGTACACTTGGTGTAGTAGGATCTTTATTTAGTTTGATTCATACACTTGTCCTTTTTTGGTATCCCTTTTGTAATGATGGCTGATGTTTGGTTTGGAAGATAGAGTTGTGTCTTCATTCTTCTGGCCTGCTTACTGCTTCTGTTGCACCCCCAGCCCTGGTTGCTGTTGCTGCTATTTTCAATGTACAATCAGTAGTATATTTCGTCTGTTGGTTGAATAAATGTGTTGTTAGAACGACAAACACAATGTTTTGGAAGTCGTTGCACGGTTCGATCCTTTAGTGCCCCGTACCGTACGTAGCGCATACTATTTATCGTACGGAACACATTTTTTTTAAAACTCGGAACACATTTTCCAATTGTTGATAACATGCAGCCCACTGATGAAGGCCCAATAGAGAGGCCCATAATTAGCTGGAAGGGAGGCTCTCACATGAATCCAGCCCAGGTACATGCTCATGGTCCCCTAAACATAAATAAGTAAATAAATAAATAAAACTAAATGCTCATACACCAATTCTTTGGGAAAATAGGTAGCCTAGTATTTCTTTTTGAAGAATACCCAAGCTAGGCCTATTTGTTTTCTCCGAATTACTGGGCTGCAAATCTTTCAAGACGAGGAGGGATGCATTCTGGCCTGGCTTAAGAGTATGGTCAATGTCTGTTAAAAGTAATATCAAAACGGGTTGAAAATTCCAAAAAAATTATAGCAAATGGGATATAAGTTTCTTTTTTTGTTTTTGTTCTTCACTGATATCTTATACGTATTTCATTAGATTTAACATGACATAGTATTAATTTATTTCAAAATTTGTTTTAGTATGGCTATTAATTTTTGGATTAAGAAATATTTTGTTCCCAGCAAAAATTTGCGAATTTTCAAAATTTCCCACATATTTAGTTAATTTTTTGACCCTGGTACTGACCAGAAAATGGTCAGCAATTCTAAAAATGGAAAACGGGATGCAAAAAATTCCATATGAATTAGAAACTGAGTAAAAATTATAAAAATAATAGCAAATGGATTGTACAAGTCACAGATTTCGAGGCTGACTTGTTTATGCAAGGCATTCTCAGTGAACGCACGATTCTAGCAGCAGTTAGTGTTGGATGTCCATCCAACGGCCAACGTGCTTCTTCAATCTCTGATCTTCCTGCTTCAGCCGCCTAAACTAGCGCCGGCAGGACTGCCTGCTCCCTCCTCTTGTGGCCCGCTGTGATGCCGCGCAGGCTTCCCCGGCCCACCCTACTCCCTCCGCTGGCCTGGCTGCACGCAATCAACCGCCTCCTTATTACACGAAAAAAATAATTCCTCCCACTGACATCTGGGGCACCCCGGTTGGGAGGCTGACCTGTGGGCCTACTAAGTTGATGCGTACGCAGGGCTTGTCAACTTAGTCAACAAAAGATTCTAGCAGCAATAACCGTTGGATTTGAATCGAACAGTCCTGCTGCTTCTTCAATCGCTGCTCTTCTTGCACCAGCCACCCAAACCAGCGCCGGGGAGACCGCCTGCTCCTGCCTCCAGTGGACGGCTGTGCTGCCGATGAGGCCTCATCGCCCCCTACTACTCCCACCGCTAGCCAGGCCCTGCGGCGACGGCAGCCTCACACCGCAGCCGAACCAGTGAACCCTCGTACTCCTCTCCGCGTGGGCATCCACTGCTGCGTCTTCCCCGGCTCTGCGTCGTCCCCTTCCTAGGCCTCGCCGTCCTCCACCGCCTTGGTGCTCTCGGCGCGGCGTGGTCAACGTGGTGAACGATATTCCATCGGAAGAGTACTGTACGTGGAGAGGCTAACAGCTGGGTCCACGGCCACAGCCCAGTTTTTTTGTGATTTGCCAAGTAAGTCGCTTTGTCGGGCCTATTGGGTTGCAAATCGTTCAAAACGAGGAGAGCTTTCATTTGGCTGGCCGAGAAAATGGCCCATCAGTAATGAGAAATGGGCTGTACATTTTTAAAACACATCAAACCGGCAATTAGTTTCAAATATCTTTTTTCATTCGAGATTTGAAATTACATTAATTTTTATGCATGGATAATTTGTTGGATTTTATATTGATATACATTTATTTTTAAAATCAGTTTGAATTTGAGTCGAAATTTCGGGATTAAAAACAGTTCGGACCGCACCGAAATATGCAAAATTTCGTATAATTTTTTAACCGTGGCCGCAATATGGGCTGTAATGCTAACAAAAAGAATATGGGCTCCAAAAAACCTTAATAATTAGCAAATGGGCTGTAAATTATTAGAAATAATGGCAGATGGGTTGTATGTTGTTTTCCACATATTTGAGGCTTTCCTTAAAAAAAGGTTGATGCACAAGCAGTGACTGTTGGATGGCCATCCAACGGCCGTCGTGCTTCTTCAATCTCTGCTCTTCCTGCTCCAGGCGCTCAAACAGGCGCCGGCGGGACTGCTTGCTCCCTCCTCCCCGTGGCCGGCTCTGCTGCCGCGCAGGCCTCACCGCCCCACCGTACTCCCATCGCTAGCCTAGCCATCCCTCTACTCAACCACACTTGTTGTTATTCTCCGGCGACGGCAGACAAACCAGTAAACCCTCGTACATCGTACTCCCCTCCGCGTGGGAAACAACTACCAAGTCCTCCCTGCCTCCGTGTCGTTCCCTTCCTAGGCCTCGCCGTCGTCCACCGCCCTGGTGCTCTAGGCGCGGCCTGATCAATGTGGTCAACGACCGACATGCATCTGAAGTGGACTTTACGTGGAGAGGCCGACAACTGGGTCCACGGCCGCACGCAAGGAAATGCCTCCTTATTACGCGCAAAATAATGATTCCTCCACCTGACATCAGGGACCAACCGAAAGGGCCTCTGTATTTCATGAAAAAAACGTTACCGCCGCTGACAGCTCGGACCCACCAGCTATATCTTCGCACGCAAGGAAGTGCCTTCTTATTACGCACAAAAAATGAATACTCCCCCTGTTAGCTGGGACCCAGTATAGTGGCAGGCTGACTTGTGGGCCTACTAAGTTGACGGGGACGGAGGGCTTTGTCAACTTAGTCAATATGCATGATTCTACCTCCAGTGACCGTACGATGTCCATCCAATGGCCGTAGTGCTTCTTTGTGACGCCCCAAGACCGGAGCTTCAGATGCCTTCCAGGATTTCCGAGATTCGTTCTGTGATTTGTTTTGTCTATTGCATTCATCTTTGCATCGTGTGCATTGCATCATGTCATCATGCCATCATGCAATTTTTTAACTCAACTAAATAAATGGCATGGATCTTTGATCCATTTAAATCGAGGGAATTCACATGGTGAGTTCTCTTTATAACACATATCCTCCCCATAGTAGGGAGCTATATTAAATATTTCTTTAATTTGAAATTCACCATAACACACTTGCAAAATCCCAATGCCTTTGTTATCACAACTCTTGACCTCTAACTTTGCCATATATCCTTTCGTCATTTTCTGGAGCTCCACCAAAAACCCAAACATTTTTGGGCACTTCAAAATTCCCCCTTGTTCAAAACATTTGAATTAAATTCAAATGCTTTTAATTTGAAACTTTGCAATCTTGCTCACTCCAATTCTAGTTGTGGTGCTTTGATATATGTCCTAGTAGCCGCATGCCAAATTCCAGCTTGATTCGAATTTATTTGACCCTTCAAATAAATTTGTAACCTTCCTTTTTTTCCTTCTTGTGTTGGAATTAAAAAAAGGGGGGAGAACCTTTCTTTTCTGCCAGGCCCTACTCTTTTCTCTCTCCCTCCTCTTCTATGCGTGGTAGCTAGCCCAGCAACCCTCCACCACGTCGGCCCATCTTCTCCTAGGCCCATCCCTAGGCCCAGCCATGCCCCAACCTAACCGTACCCAATCCCGATCGATCCCCATCTCTTTCCTCGAGCGCCGCCAGGGAGAGCCCTGCCCGATGCCCTCTTCCCTCGTGAGCCGTCCGTGAGAGAGAGAGAGAGCTTCGTCGCGCCCTCTTCCCGTTTCCCAGTGCCCGATTCCCCTCCCTCGTCCTCCCTCCAGTGCCGCGGTGCACCCGATCCAGGAGCTCGAGACGCCGCCGCCCCTCACCGGATCTTGCAGACCCCGCGCCGTCCTCTCCTCCGCTCCTTCGTCCTCCCGTGCGAGCTGCTGCGAAGCCGCATCCCCACAAGTGCAGCTGCGCATCTCCTCTGCGCCAACGCCACGGCCTCATCGGCTGGCCATCGAAGTTGCCGCCCCGGCCACCTCCGCGATCTCCTGCCTCGACTTCCTCTGCTAGGGCAAGCCGCGCCGCCATGTCGACCCGCCTCGTCCTCACGTCTCCAGCCTCATCCCCGACCCCAGCTGCCGGATCCGACCGGATCGAGCCGGCCCGCGTCGAGCACCTCCACCACCTTGCTCCGTCGAGCTCTGTCCCGCTGCACCTCGCCATGGGCCACCTGCACCACCTCGGGGACCCCTGCCCGACACCATGGCCAGCTCCTCCGCAACCTTTGCTTGAACCAAGCCCCTTCCTCCCTGAGTAGGAGCTCCGCCTCCCCTGCTTCGCGAAGTCCGATGCCGGCCACTTCATCCTTCACCGTCCTGTTGTCGCTGCAGTCCAGCCACGCCCCTGCTTCGTGTCTGCGACCTTCTGTCGTCGTCCCCGTCGACCGAGCCTCGAGCTGTTGTCACGGTACCTGCTCGAACAGGGAATATACCGAGTACCAGGTCAACAAAATCGCCGAGTTCGCCTTTCGCTGTCTCTGAAATCGCCAAGTACCACGACGTCTAAGTATCCCTACACACTGATACGCCAAGGTGGACTACGCTCGATGATGTGAGAAGTTCCTCCACCGATGACTCGAACGGCTACAAAACGTAAACCACTACGGTCGACCCGCAAAGAACCCGTGGACGTCAAGCTCCGTGTCGTGACCCCGAACCTCTACGGACGTGTACAACTACCGTTGCCTGAAGAACTGCGAGTCACAAGCACCATGAACAACTACCGTCGCCGTGGATCCGACAAGTTTGCGAGTACGACTACTTCCCACGACTACCCTCGAGGACATTGGTTCCATCAAGTTCGACAACAACATGGGTACAACTACCGCCGCCGTGATTTTCGACAAGACGTCGTGTACCTCTACTTCCACTACCGTCCCGTTGATCACCGATGACCGATAGTACCACTACTTCCAGTACGAACGTCCCGAGAACGTCTACTTCCTCTACTTGGCACCGAACGAGAACCGTCCCGTTTGCACGCTTCGAAGGTATAACCCCGAGACGACCACCCGTGAACGAATGCATGTGTTGTATGAGATGCATGTTTGGATGTTGTATCCTCCCGTGAACGTTAGTTGTTTCCCTTGCTTGGCACCATCGTCAACCCGTGGGAACCCGGTATCCGGGACCACCCCACCATCTTGCATGACACGCTCACGTCACATTTTCTTTTGCACCGGCATCTCAATCGAGTTACCGGAACCGGAATGTTGCCGTGGCACCATTTCCATTGTCGTTGCCGTAGCACCCCTTTCGTTTCCGCCACGATGGCAAATGCTTCATAATATGCTCTGGTTAACTTTGTCATAAAACCTTGCATAAATTTGTTCATGTCATCCGCATCATGATAACAACAATTAGAATGTTTAAAATTGTTGTTGCATTAAATTGCTAAATGCATATGGGGATTTACCGGATTTGTTGTTTGTTATATCTGGCCCCATTTAAAATTGGTTAGATAGATAATTCCTTTATGTTTCACCTCTTGACATGCTTAACAACATTTAATATTGTTGGGTACATAAACGAGATTGAACTAAATAATGGATTGTGGTGTTTTGCCAATATGCATCCCGATGCATATTGAGCTTCATTTAACTTGTAGTGTTGTTTGTGCACTCTGCCATGCCATGCTTCATTTAAACCGGTCATGCATCATACTTGGTTGTGCATCATGCCATGTTTATGTGATGGTTGTTTACTATGTTGTTTTCTTCTTTCCGGTGTTGCTTCTTCGGGTTGGTTCCGATAAGGTCGCGTTTGTTAGGATTCGTTCGATTGCGTCCGTTTGTCTTCTTCATGGACTCGTTCTTCTTCCTTGCGGGATTTCAGGCAAGATGACCATACCCTCGAAATCACTTCTATCTTTGCTTGCTAGTTGCTTGCTCTTTTGCTATGCCTATGCTACGATACCTACCACTTGCTTTATCATGCCTCCCACATTGCTAAGCCAAGCATCTAACCCACCTTGTCCTAGCAAACCGTTGTTTGGCTATGTTACCGCTTTGCTCAGCCCCTTTTATAGCGTTGTTAGTTGCAGGTGAAGATTGGAGCTTGTTCCATGTTTGGAACATGGTTATTTTTGTTGGGATATCACAATATCTCTTATTTAATTAATGCATCTATATACTTGGTAAAGGGTGGAAGGCTCGGCCTTATGCCTGGTGTTTTGTTCCACTCTTGCCGCCCTAGTTTCCGTCATATCGGTGTTATGTTCCCGGATTTTGCATTCCTTACACGGTTGGGTTATAATGGGAACCCCTGGACAGTTCGCCTTGAATAAAACTCCTCCAGCATGGCCCAACATTGGTTTTACCATTTGCCACCTATCCTTTTCTTTCCCTTGGGTAGGCCTGCCCAAGGGTCATCTTTATTTAACCCCCCCCCCCGGGCCAGTGCTCCTCTGAGTGTTAGTCCGAAATGGGCAGCCTGCGGGGCCACCTCGGGGCAACTCGAGGGCTGGTTTTACTCGTAGCTTGACCTATCTGGTGTGCCCTGAGAACGAGATATGTGCAGCTCCTATCGGGATTTGTCGGCACATCTGGGTGGCTTTGCTGGACTTGTTTTACCATTGTCGAGGATGTCTTGTAACCGGGATGCCGAGTCTGATCGGATTGTCTTGGGAGAAGGAATATCCTTCGTTGACCGTGAGAGCTTGTGATGGGCTAAGTTGGGACACCCCTGCAGGGATTTGAACTTTTGAAAGTCGTGCCCGCGGTTATGGGCATATGGGAATTTGTTAATGTCCGGTTGTAGAAAACCTGAAGTTGATCTTAATTAAAATACATCAACTGCGTGTGTAACCGTGATGGTCTCTTTCCGGCGGAGTTCGGGAAGTGAACACGGTGTTGGTGTAATGCTTGACGTAGGTTGTTCTAGGATCACTTCTTGATCATAGTTTCTCGACCGTGCTTTGCCTTCTCTTCTCGCTCTCATTTGCGTATGTTAGCCACCATATATGCTAGTCGCTTGCTGCAGCTCCACCTCATACCTTTACCTTACCTATAAGCTTAAATAGTCTTGCTCGCGAGGGTGCGAGATTGCTGAGTCCCCGTGACTCACCAGATACTTCCAAAATCAGCTTGCAGGTGCCGATGATACTATGCAGGTGACGCAACCGAGCTCAAGGAGAAGCTCGATGAAGATCGTGTTAGTTATGTTGTTCAGTTTCCAGTTGATCAGTAGTGGAGCCCAGTTGGGACGATCGGGGATCTGTGTAGCATTTGGGGTAGTCTTCTTTTATTTTGGTTCCATAGTCGGACCTTGATTGTATCTGGATGATGTAATGCTTTATTCATGTATTGTGTGAAGTGGTGATCGTAAGACAACTATGTATCTCTTTCCCTTATGTATTACATGGGTTGTGTGAAGATTACCTCACTTGCGACATTACTTTAAATGCGGTTATGCCTCTAAGTCGTGCTTCAACACGTGGGAGATATAGCCGCATCGAGGGCGTTACATTCTTCAACCTCTGGTCTTCTTGCTCCAGCCACCCAAACCAGCGCCGGTCGTGCCTCGTGCTCCTGCCTCCCGTGGCCGGCTGCGACGTGGTGGAGGCCTCACCGCCCCCTACTACTCCCACCACTGGCCAGGCCATCCCTCTACTCACCCACACCCACTGTTATTCTGCGGCGACGGCAGCCTCACACAGCAGCGAACCAGTGAACCCTCGTACTCCTCTACGCGTGGGCATCCACTGCCGCCTCTTCCCCGGCTCCGCGTCGTCCCCTTCCTAGGCCTCGCCGTCGTCCACTGCCCCGGTGCTCTCGGCGCAGCGTGGTCAACATGGTCAAGGAACATCTTCCATCGGACGTGGACTGTACGTGGAGAGGCTGACAGCTGGGTCCATGGCCGCAGCAAGGAAGTGCCTCCTTATTACGTGCAAAATAATTATTCCTCCACCTGACAGCAGGGACCCACCGGACGGCCACCGTATTTCGCCCCCTGACTGCTGGGACCCACTAGCTACATCTTCGCACGCAAGGAAGTGCCTGACAGTCGGGACCCACCTGGTCAAAGCGTACGTAGTGTTGTCATTCTGGTCGCGAACGTGTACGTACATATATACTGGTGGATGTAGAGGCGCGCACGTGTCGTAGTAGAGGCGGCCAGGGTGCAAGAAAGAAAATACGGCCACGTATGTGTACATACGGGCGGGGTCTTGAACGCCTACTCGCGCATACGTCCAGCCAGGGCTCGTGTACATGGCTGGGTCGGAACGGAGAAACAGCGTCGTCGTCGGGTTCATGGGGAGGCAACGAAATGCGTCGTGTTCATGGGGAGGCAACAGAATGCGTCGTGTTCATCGGGAGGGCTTGGACGGAACAGGCAATGGAAACGAGGCCTGGCGTATCACAGAACGGAGGAAACGGCCTTGTGTTCGACTGGCCACGTTCAAAACGGGATCTTGTTCATCGGAGGGGTCTGGCGTACCGCAAAACGGAGGAAACGGACCTCCTACGGTCGAAACGGGGGTTCTGTTGATCGGGAGGGGTGTGGCGTACCGCAAAACGGACGAAACGGACTTGTGTTGGAGCGCTACAGTCGAAACGGGGGTCCTGTTCATCGGGAGGGGTGTGGCGTACCGCAAAACAGGACTCCACGGGATATTGTTCATCTCCACCGTCGACCCCCTCCAGCCTCCACGAGCTATTGTTCATCCACCGTCGACCTCCTCCAGCCTCCACCTGCAATTATTCATCCACGGGCTCCTGTTCATCTAGCCTCCACCGCGCGCTACTCCACCGGCTACTGTTCAACCAGCTCTCTCCACAGGCTCCTGTTCAACCACCCCTCCACGGGCTACTGTTCATCCTGCCCTCCATGGGGTGGTCCTATTCATTCAGCCCTCCACGGGGTCCTGTTCATCCAGCCCCAACCGGCTCGATCGATCGAGGTCCTCTTCATCCAGAGGCAACACCACGGGGTCCTGTTCATCCAACCCCCCCCCCCCCCCCGCAACGCTCACTGTTCATCCAGAGGCAGTATCGATCGGCTTCAGTTAGCAGCAGTAGCGAAGGAATCGCTCGATCGGGTTCAGTTAACAGCCATCGATCGATCGCTCGGGTTCAGTAACGCGTAGCCTGCAGTGCAATCGCTCGGGTTCAGTTAGAGCCCAACGCCTCGCTCGGGTTCAGTTAGAGCCAACGCCTCGCACACATGCGCGTACGTGTACGAGAGAAGCGCGCATCGCGCGGCCCCCGACCTCCCACCGTAACCGGGAACTCCCCGAAATTTTCCTCGCCCTCGCTTCTACCATGGTTTTTTCCGTCATGGACGGCCCAAAGAATGTCATGCAGCTGCGTCTCCGGCCCGCCCAGGACGAAAAGCCAATTTTCTGTCATGATTTTGTCATAGAAGTAGGAGCCCACCACATCTATGATGATACCGGGTTTTGTCACCATTATCGTCATAGAAGTGTCATATGTATGACAGAAAAAAAATTCGTTCAGCCCAAAATGTCACGGATGTGTCTTTTTTTTGTAGTGCTAGAAACCGTCAGCTTCCTTCCTTTCATTCGCCCGTCCACTCCTGATTTGCTACTTCCGCACAGCCGCCAAGGAATCATTAGAATTTGGGTAAGCAAGAAGGTGAGTCGAGTGTTTTCCACATATATTTTTCTTTTCCACTTGTTTTCAAGAGTTAACATGATAGGATCCAACTCGAGTGTACATGGACATCAACATGTGGAAGATGCTCTCCCAAAAACTCGCGCAGCACTTGGTGATATGATTGAGGAGAGTATAGTTGCAGCTATGCGAAGGATGTTCGGTGGTCATCTTCCTATCGCGGGTAATGGGGATCAACACCAACACAGCCCCGCTACCTCGCTGGCTGCCGACAACCGGCAACGTCAAGGAAACGACGATCACCATGTTGGTCGTGGAAGAGCGGCAAGAGCTGCTGCCCACGGCGCCCCTGCTATTGGTGCTGAACGGAGACGTGGCGACTTTGCTGCCCCCCATGAGGGTGGGCTGCATGGAGGAGAAGCTCGCGGGCGAGGCCATGACCCCCGCGGGTTTGCTGCTGATCACCGGCGACGAGCGGCACATGATGATGATGCCATCTCCCTTGAAGATCTCTCCGAGCATGGTGACGAAGATGAAGGCATGGGGGACTATGAACCCTACTCCCCGCCTTGCCGTGGTGCTGTTTTTGGTCGCAATAGTCATCATTATGACCGTCGTGATTAGGATGACCGTGACAACCAAGCAAGAGTGAAGCTACATGTGCCATCATTCACGAGAAAAGAGGACTCGCATGCATATATTGAGTGGGAAGAGAAGTGTGACCAAATCTTTCGCATCCATGGTTTTTTGAAGCCAATAGAGTTGATCTTGTTGTTATGGAGTTCTCTGGTTATGCTCTTACATGGTGGAATCAGCTGCAAGACGATCGGTTGATGTCAGGTAATAATCATATCCGCAGCTGGACCTTGATGAAGGAAGTCATGAGGCGTTGTTTTGTTCCATCATACTATGAGAGGCAATTGTACAAGCGGTTGCAGGGGCTCACTCAAGGTTCCCGCACTGTTGAGGAGTACTATAAAGAGATGGAGGTGCTGCTGATTCGGACAAGAACCTGTGAAAATGATGAGGCGAAAATGACAAGATTTTTACATGGGCTGAATGATGAAATATCAGATTTTGTGGAGATGTTTCGTTATGATACAATACAAGATGTGGTACATCAAGCTATAAGAGTTGAGAAGAAAAATATGCGTAATGGTCGTACTCGTGCTTTTCAAGGCCGCACCACCACACGCTCATGGCAGCAAACACAACAGCCATATGGTTCTCAGTTTGAGGGTGCACCACCTAGGCACCCACATGCCTCGACGGCTTCCTCACCTGCTATTCGCAATCAAGATAAGAGGCCATTAGCTACAGCAGGAGTATCCTCTGCTCCACCTCCAGAAAAGAGTTCTACACGCAGTAGCGACATTCAATGCCACAAATGCAAAGGAAGAGGTCATATTTCTTCGAAATGTCCCAGCAAAAGAATTATGATCCTCAATGAACGAGGTGAATGGGAGTCTGACAATGACCATGAAGGTGGCAATGATAAAGTGGAAGAGGAGCAAGGTTGGGAAGTAGGAGGAACTATTTTATCTCATGGGGAATTTGATGGAGAAGCTTTGGTTGTATGTCGTTCACTTAACGCCCGGGTTGTGGAGGAGGAAAAGGGGCAACGGCATAATCTTTTTCACACCCGTTGCCTTATCAACTCAAAGATATGTCGAGTGATTGTTGATAGTGGCAGCTGCAACAATATTGCAAGCACGGAGATGGTCGAGAAACTTCAATTGCAAACAAAACGTCACCCACACCCATACCGCATGCAATGGCTGGATGATTGTGGCGCAATTAAGGTGATTAGCAGCATGCAAATACCAATTTCAGTTGGGACATATCATGATGATGTTGAGTGTGATGTGGTGCCGATGCACGTTTGTCACTTGCTTCTTGGGCGACCGTGGTTACATGACCGTGATGTGCAAATCAGCGAGCATGTGAATCGCTTATGTTTTTTCCATAAAGGAAAAAAGTTCACTTGGCTGCCCATGACACCCGCGGAAGTCTATCTTGATGAGATGAAAAGAAAGGGAAAGAAAATGGGAGAGAGTGATCATACACAACGAGTGAGCCACCAACATAGTGAGGGAGTGTTTCCACATCCAAAAGCTCAACAGCCAAATATGACCAAGCCCCGAAAAAACAGGGATTAGTTATGATGGCTAGAAAAAGGGATATGCAGGCATTGAGAGAACCTAATACTCCATTCTTTGTACCCATGTATAAGGAAACTTTATTGGCTGCTAACGACTTACCCTCAACTCTTCCTATTGTTGTATTGGATCTTTTGCAGGAGTATGGGGATGTGCTTCACAAGGAGGTGCCACACAGATTGCCGCTGAAGCGAGGCATTGACCACCAAATCAACTTGGTTCTGGGCGCCCCGCTTCCAAAAATTCCATATATTGAGAGTGCTACGAGGGGTGAGTTGAGTGACTCCACCAAATGTGAGGAAGAATGTCTATTTCCCAAAAATCCACATATTGAGAATGATAAGAGAGGTGAGTTGAGTGACTCCATCATATGTGAGGAAGAGTGTTCACTTCCCAACATTCCACATAATGAGAGTGATAAGAGAAGTGAGGTGAGTGAGTCCACCAAATGTGAGGTAGAGGACGTCCAACATGAGATTAGAGAGATGGGTGTTATACCACACCATCAATGTGAGAGGATTAGTGACTTGTGTGAGTCCACCAAATCTGAGCTTGCAGTGTTTACACACAATATCAAAGAGCTGAGTGATCCACCAAATGAAGTGAGAGAAGAATATTCAAGTACTAACCATTCACAAAGTTCTCTTCATTTGAAGTATGTGCAGATGCAAAAATCATACTTAGCTGCTCTGCTACAGCGCTGGGAGGATGAGATCCATGAACAATTATGGCGCACTTGGAGTACCATCAAAGAAACATCATGTGGGGCAAGTGATCTTCCAAAAGGCATGGAGGTACTTAGTGAGGTAAAAGAAAAGAGATCATTCATCTTGAAGCACCCAGAGGTATGCGCTTATGAATTCTTGAAGCATTGGCGCGATGAAATTAGAGAAAAGATGATTGCTATGTCATCCATCAAACAATATCCTTTTGTTAATCATAATGAAAGCATTAAGGAGCCAATAAAACTAAAAACTGAATCTGCTTATTCAACTTTTACTTGGCCAAGATATTTTGTATTGTCCTTGTGCTATTATTTTGTAGACCGAAGGAAGTCGAGGGCGACTTTTCTTCAAGAGAGGGAGGATGATACAAACATGGATGTGCCTGATTACAAGTTTGTACTCCATGGAAATGTTAGCTGGAAAGAATTTCTGAGTCAAACAAAACATTTGAAGTTCGCAAAGGTGAAAGCTAAACTTAAGCATTTGATAAAATCTTGGCATTGTTTCTTTGTACTGGCCAATTTTCTTTTGTGTGATGACCAGCTAGAGTCGAGGACGACTCATTTTCAAGAGAGGGAGGATGATAAGGACATGAAAACCATTCAACCCTTAGAGTCGAGGACGACTCCTTTTAAGAGGGGGAGGATGATGAGGACATCCCAGCCATGGATACCACACCAACAATCATCAACGGTCCAATTACAAGAAGTCGCGCAATGCAAATACATGATCACGTGAACGCTAACTTAAATTTATCATTTGACCATGAGATCATGGTTGTGCCTTCACCTCCTTTGTTGTTGGTTGACCTCAGGTGCAATATCGAAGAAGACCAAACACATTTCAGTCCGTGCAAAACAATGTTTTATGGCGAAGGAACAAAGTTAGGAATTCATGAAGAATGAGTTGTCTGCTAAAGAAACATTGTTCCAATTCTGACGAAACAATGTTTCGTACGAGTTTGCATATTCCAACTTGCGAAAGGTTTCCAGAACTCGAGTTTGCTGCTGAAGAAAACATTGTTTGACTCCAGTGAACAATGTTTGGTCGGGAACTGCCAACCACCTCCAACGAGAGTATTCCAGAAGCTACCTCATTAAGTTTTGAAGCCATTTAGTCAAACAGAGATGGTTCTAGAAGCTAGTTCTCTTTCACACCTATCCAGGGGGTTGTCCCGATTATAAATAGGCTAGCTCTTCCCTTCGTTGGAGACTTTTGCCATTTCTATCAAAGACCAAAGACATAGACTCTTCCTGAGATTGGAGAGCTCTTGTTATCCTTATTCTCGTGATTCCTTGAGAAATTGCTCCTAATTCGTGCTCCACGACTAGATCGTGTTGTGTGGATTAGAGTTTGTGGTTTCCCTTGCGGATTGCACCTATCCCGTGCTCCACGACTTGAGCGTGGTTGTGTGGGGTAGTATTGCGGGTTGTGGATCGGCGAATGTTCGGATTGCAAGCTTCGATGAGCCTCCTCCTCGTCGGGTCATAATCTCTTATTTTCCATTTTCTGGCTGCTTGCAGCTAGTTATCCCCATCCGTTTATCGATCCTACGCCGTGAAGATCAGACCTCCCCTTGAACTCCCTCTTCTCCGAAGACTGGGTCGCATCAGCTAGGCCGTGAGATCGTGGAGTGTGCGAGCCAGAGAGGGGGAGAGATCTTTGAGCGCACCCCAGTGTTCGAACCTCAAGGGTTTTGCCGGAACCCGAAATCCGACACATACTATGGCTTTTATGATGTTTCGATTCTACCCCTATTTAAATGTTTTGGAAGAGGATTTAAAGTTTTATACTTCTAGTGGGTTGTTTAATAGAGAGTATGCATGGTTACTTTTCGGCACATTTTTCTTATATCGAGTGATTTAAGATTTCTTGTTCCGTTCCCATGGACATGGCAAGATATAGCAGAGTGGAGGTAGTATTTCAAATTTAAATAAGAAATTCTTAATGAGAGAATAGCAAAACTACCACTAGTGAAACCAAATGTACCAAAATACCACTAGTAAAAACCAAAGTGCTGAAATAGCATTTAACTTCAGTTTTTCATGCCAAAATACCACTACCATCAATGGCAATCAAAATCCCTGGTCAACATAGCACTCAGTTGTCAGTTTTTCTAAGTTACCAAATATACACTTCTCCTTTAACTCATCACCATGCACGCTTGAGTAAGTTTGAGAATGAAGTTGCCAAAAAAGTGACAGAATGGATCTCCGATCGGGAACTGTCGGAGTGTGATCTCACGATATCAGGGATCAGGGGACCCCTTTTACGATTCGACCAGGGGCTAAAACACTCAAGACAAACGACTAGCTAAATCACCACCTTAAGACATGACTCTTTTTTAACCAGGTTCAGGCCGTAATGATGCATAATACCCTACTCATGCCTTGTATGGTTTATGTGGAGGATATACTGAAGATTACAGGTGCTCGCCTTGCATGGGGAGTGCTCGGGGATGGCTAAGTGACTAAAGTGTATTGGCCCGAGCACTTCTTCCTCCTCTCCTCTACTGCTCGGGTTATCACTTGTCTAAAAAACTTGTCCTTTTTCATGGCCGTGATCCTCCCCTTATATAGCTTTGGGGGTACCACAGTGGCCTCTTGAAAATACGAATACAATGAACGTAGACAAAGGGACGCCAGGAAATTCAGTATAGGGGAGGCGAGCACCACACATGAGCTCTTATGAGTGATGAGCACCGACAGAACCATAAAAGGTTTGCAATATGCAAAAAAAAACTAAATCTGAACTCGTGTTTTTGTTTTAGTTGGAGCCTAATATCGTGTTGATGGCTGCAGCTAGCGAACGAATCGACTGCGAGGCGTGATGCTGCTGGCAAGTCCCTGGCCCCTTTGTATTCCAGAGTGGGCCTTTTATTTTGCTGGGTTTCCGTGGACGTACTATTGGCTGCACATGGGCTGGGGTCTATGCTCTTCTGGGCTTCACATTGCTTACACGGGATAGGGGGGGAGGGGGGGAGGGGGGGCGAAATCGTCCAGAGGATGCCTAATTACGGTTCAGCCTAATCGCTATTACAGGAGAACAAATTCGTCAGGGGGGTCTCGCCCCCCCTTGGATCCATCCAAGCATAGAGATAACCGGCACGTGCTTTATCTTTGACTTTTTCTTGAAATAGGCTTTTGCCCCGCTTTATATATAAAGCAACAACCGCACAAAGTACATGGCCGAACGATATAAGGTGGAGAGGTAGCTCTCTTGCAAAGCCAATCTTAGAATAATCGAAACACACACACCGCAAGCGACTATGCTACCGAAAGATAACACCGGAAGAACTGAGTACAACGCCATGCCACACCCTAATACAGCTAAGCTCCACGACAACGCGCCGCCGCTGCCGAGTCCACAATGGATAAAAGGTTTTCACTCGAAACCCGGACACGAAGGGGAGCACTACGACGACGTCTTCAAGAAGAGAGCGGCGCCATCGCCGGCGCCAGAGCACAAAGCTTTCGTCCGGTAGCTCCCGCGTGCCACCACGAGGTCTTCAAGAGGAACACGACGAGATCGGAATCCTAGATCCAGATCGGGGCCCTCCACTACCAGAGACAGAGAACGCACCAGAGCCACCCTAGCCCGATAGCTCCCACATGCCACCACGAGGTCTTTAAGAGGAACACGCCTTATCTTTGACTTGGGAGGCCATTGTCAGGCAATTGGTCGCCCCGCCCACTCCGTTGCTCGTCCCCACTCCGCCTCTCACCGTCTGCTCGCCACAACGCCCCAGCGCTAGACCCCAACCTCTTCCCACCCCCGCGCCATGATACAAAGAGGATGAACGCAGCATGGACGCGACCTGGAGCTTCGCCAAGGACCCCATGCAGGTCGTGCCACACATTGACATTGCGGCGCGGATCGAGCAGATGACCCCGAGAGCCTACAGGCTCATGGTGTTCTTCCCCTGTTACACAAAGTGGGCTTTCTACGGGTTCAATATCCCATCGATGATGCATCGTCCCGACATCACCTTCCACAGATGCACCACTACTAAAGTACCAATATCATACTATGCAGGAGGACAACAAGACCAACAACATTGACGCCAAGCATTTGCCATAGCAGTTACGTGGTGAGAAGAGGAGCCGCGAGGAATGTAAGGGCCACGGGTGGGGCCTATCATCGCTTCTCCACACGAGCAAGAGCCAAGAGATACTACACTAATGCACGGAAGGTTCTGCCTCTGAGCAAGTTAATTTTTTTTTAAAAGGGGAATATATTAATATCATGAAGATACCAATTACACCCGGCTTCTGTACCAACAAGTCACAAAGACATCTAGGATGCACACAGCCCGAAAAGAAAAAGAAAGAAAGGGAAAAAATGGCCTTGCCGAAGTGATCAACTCCTCTCAGCATCAACATACAATCACCAGCAAAGACAGCACCAGGAAAAGATAAAAGGCCTCCAAAAGCGACGCCTTCAAGAAGGAAACAGTGCACAAGAGCTGTCGTCGCCCGATCCAAGAACATAGGTTTTCAACCTGGAGAAAGACCGAGCTCTCAAAACAATACCTTCAACAAGGCAATTGCCAGGCACAAGCAATGAAGGCCAAATCTTAGATTTTCACCCTGAAAGTCACGACTCGGCGCCTGAGGAGCACCACCAAAAATGAAATCCTCCTATGCTGCCGCCCCCACTTGACACTGCTGCTACTGTTAGTTATCAAACATCTGGCTGACTCCATTGCCAACAAGGCTGCCTCCGCCTTACTGATCCTCCGATCTTAGCCATCAAGACTTTCTCCGCCGCTGTCTGTGCCATGAAAATCGAGATGCCGACATGTCCCATGGTGTCAACAAACAATAGAGCTTCACGACGCGCCCTCCTGGAGCCACATAGGCTAATATGGACGCGCACGACCGGATACTATCCGATCCAGATATCCTTGGGCAAGATCTCCATCAGTAGTTCCGAAACACGTCGACGGCCAGATCGAGGAGGACCGATCATGCAGATCGTTGTTGTCATGCGACAAGAGTACAAGGACCGCCACCACACCGCTGCCTCAATCATGCCGACACCATCGCCGCCACGACGGAGGACAGCGGTCCTCGCTGCTCACAGCCCGCGACTCCAAGCGCCAGATCTGACGGAACCGGCACCAGCCACCCCGCCATCATGCCGCATCGGCCCACCCGCCACCTTCGCCATGCAGCCGCCGCCGCATCCACGCACCGCCTCGCCCAAGGCCTGGCCGTCCGAGACGCCGCTGCAACGCCCCTATCGGACTGGGTGTGGACAGAGGTAGCCCAGAGTTATCGGGGACAAGAGGAGCAACAAGCAGATCACAACTACGACGCCTGCCATGACCACGAAGCTGACAAAACTCAAGCCTGACAGAAAATGAAGTGGAATTGGAGGTTGCCATGATAGAAGCTGCATACGTGTATGCAGATACTCATTCTTTGAACTCCATCATGGCAGCTAGATAAATTAAAATCAGCAGCGCCTATGTACTTGGTATGAGATGGATACTTTGTATTCATGAACAAAACATTGTGCAAGGGCATATATATCTTTCTTTGAGCATGATAGTTTCAATTAGTAACTAGTGGTAGTTTGCCATGAAAAAACTGCTAGTGGTATTTTGGAACTTTTCGTTTTCACTAGGAATATTTTGGCTGTTCTCTCATTCTTCACTGCGCATTGGATTGCAAATAACACGGTTCCATTACTTTTAAAGCAGATAGGGAAAAAAGAGAGGTGGAACGGATGGGTAACATACAGTTTGATTTTGTTTTTGCACTGCTTCTATCTCACTGACATGCAACCTTAACTTCCGAGAAGCCTCCTGTTCTTCCTGTAACACAACAATTGCAAATATCAGTTATCATTTAGCAACTGCATGTTGTACAGTAAATCAAAATCTTCCAATGATCACATGGAGCAGTTAAGAAACTAAAAGACTACCAAAGCCTTGCAGCAGAAATTGCACCAATATATGAATGAAAATAAGGCTACCGTGCTGCAGAAAGGTGGCATTTACTCCGGAACAACAAAGCACCAAGTGCACGACAAGTCTGTTCCACTATAAATAACGTTATGCTGAAAACTGCTGACCTATCGACACTAGTCCTGCCAACAAGTTTCCACTTACAAGGGCTGGTGATTGGGTGATATAGTTTGGCATGCCATATAGTTTGTGGGTAGCCAGAATTGACAATACTGAACAGGTTCATGGTAAACAAATGTTCACAACCATTCCAACGGTCCGTTGCGCATATGTGAATCGGAGCAAGCCATTTAAGACCGAATGACATTATTTTCTGCATACAACATTTTTTGCGTATAACTGATATTAAAGAAATCAACTGCTGTTACATGCAGAATTTCCAAACAAGGCTCAATAAAAAAACGTCTTTGTTGTTACACAGCCATCATTAAACAGAGAAGAATGTGATATTTTGTAAATTGGACTCGCACCAATATTTTGGCCCATAATAGGATGCACGAACATTAATAAGAATATTAGACAGAAATAACTGCACTGCTTATAATGTGAGGATGGGACCATCAATTGTATGCATACGGAAAGAATCAAGTAGCAGCGTAAATAAGTCTATAAAAGAAGCAGTAAGTAACGGAATCATTGTGGAAAAAACTAAGCTAGACAGTCGTTAATACGCATGATAACAAGTACTACTAGTAAATTATTGCCCTTCTTAGTAGTATCTCACATAGTCACATGCATGTAAGAAGAGCAAGTACCTCCGGCGCAGAAGTATATGCATGTGTATCCATAGTGCAGTGAAGGAAGGGTTGTGACCTACAAAAATGAGTGAGACAGATTAGACATGTGATCCAAATGTTCTTCAAAATCAGACAAACAGCCAGATAAAATTACAAATTTCCTATGCATTCATTTGAGAACTCAAAATCGGCTATCTATCTATGCGCTGCTAATGGCCCTGTTTGGTTCGGCTGTGGATTTCTAAAAGCAGCTGTGAAAAATCTGCTATGAAAAAACAGTTGTGGAAAATCTGATTTGAAAAAGATGTAGGTCATTTGGCAAACCAGCTGATACAACCTTTTCAGATTTTGGCCCGCAGCGGAATCAGATTTTGGAAAGCACGTCCTGGGCTGCTTCCGTTTTTGGTTCAGATTTTGGCAGCGGATTTTTGGAATCGGATTCTGCTGGGTTCACCCTTTGGTTCAGATTCTGCTGCGCGGCAGTGGAATTCGGCGATAAAAGCTGAACCAAACAGGGCCAATAGCCGCAAACAAGGTTTCCAATTTTCCGACCAAGGGAACAGTAGAGGCATAACAATGATTGATGGCTAGGTGAATTACTAAGCAAGCAGCTACGGAGCTACCTCAAGCACATCACAGGGGCTTCATTTACCACAGCTACTATTTAAATAGACTTGCAGATAGCAGACAGCCACAGATCTATGCAACCGATAGTTAGGTTTTCGTCGGAGATCAGTTCAAGACTCACCTACAACACCACGCCAACCGCCAACCGAGGAAGAAGGAATCCTGTAGCCGCCCCGCCCCGCCCCCGTCGAGGCCACGAGGGGATAGCGCGCGCGCCGAGAGAGGGGAGGGAAACCCTGTCCGCCGCTGAGAAAAGGGACGGAGGAGGTAGCAGAGGAAAGTCACGGGCGCCCCTATGTCTCGCTTATAGCGAGACGTAGGGAACCCTCGCGTCAAGGGACAGCGCGAGATGAGCCGGCCCAGGTGCGCTGGAGGCCACGGCCTCTTTTTTTGTTTATTTTTTCTTTCTTTTTAACTTTTGCTTATACTTCCAAATATTCTAAATAAAATTTATTACATAAAACATTTGAAAAAAAATTAAGCAAGAATTTGAAAAATATTAGATGTGTATACCGAAAATGTTTCTCATTTATATGAAAAAATGTACAAGTGTGTGAAAAAGTTGATTATGTATTTAAAAAATGTTAATTAAACATTTGAAAAAAAATTAACCAATTATTTGAAAAATGTTAATAAGCATTTGGAAAATACTAAATATGTATAGAAGAAATTTTGACAATGTAGGTAATCTTGTATTTCAAAAATGATAATCAAAACATTTCAAAAAAATGATCATAGTCAAAATTTTGACCATGTATTCAAAAATGTTGATCTTATATTTGAAAAATGTTAATCTTCTATTTTATAAATGTAAATGTTATATTTCAAAATGTTAATCAATCATTTGAAAATATATTAAATGTATGTACAAAAATATTTTCCACGCATTCAAAACACGTTAAACTTGTATTTGCATAATGTTAAAGATCTATTAAAAATATTAGATATATCTAACAAAATTACAGTGTGTATGTGAGAAAGTAGACATAAAAAACTATAAGTTCTCATAAAATGCTAATCATGTATTTCAAAAAAAATTAATCGTGTATAAAATTGTATCATATGTATAGGGAAAATATTCAATGTGTACTGAATTTAAATATTCTTCAATGTATCAAATGTTCTTGAATTTTGCCGCTCATTACTTTAAAAATTTTATTTTAAAGAATGTTATTGGATTAAAAAACAATATATAATAAAATTGAAAAGACATATTGAAACCACAAAAAACATATGAAAAAATAAAAAAAAATACAGACAAACAGAAAAGGAACCCGCATAGAACCAGTAGACCTTCGCAAAAACCACAAAACAAGAAGAAAACGGGAGCTCCTATATGACGCATCCTGCATCAAATAGAACACAGACGCAGTCCATTTAGATTTAATGCATACTATAGCAGCCGATGTACTTTGGGAAACTAACCACTCTACCGACCAGTTGCTCCAGTGAACCGCATACTATAGCACCCCCACTGTGGTGCCCTGGTTTTGTTTATTTTTTAATTTCTAATAAATTTTGTGAAAATACAATAAACTCTCTCCGTTCTTAAATATTTATCTTTTAGAGATTTCAAATGAACTATCACATACGGATGTATATAGACATATTTTAAAGTGTAGATTCACTCATTTTGCTCCGTATGTAGCCACTTGTTGAAATCCCTACAAACACAAGTATTTAGGAACGGAAGGAGTATTTTTTATCAAAGCGAATACTTATTTCAAACACGATTTTTTTCCAAAACTTTGAACACTTTTTGAAAATTCCGGAACACTTTTTGAAACTCAAATTTTTTATTTATTCCAGAAAAACAATGAAAATGAGAACATTTTTAGAAATTCTGAATAATTTTTAAATAGTAAAAATTCTAAAAAGTACGGTTTCATTTATGGAATTGGAACACTTTTGAAAAAAAATGAAAAAGGAACATTTTTACATTAATTTTTTTTAAAAAAAACTGATTTTCGTTTGAATTTCCAAAGAATTTATGAACATTTTATAAATTATTTTTTGGAAAAGAATAAGGAAACAGCAAAGTAAGAGAGAAAAATAAAAAAAGTAAAGAAAACAATTGAAAAGGAGAAAACATGTTCATGATCCTTCTAGAAGGTTCCAAAAACGGTTGCCTACCACTATGCAATACGCTCAAAGTGAGTCTGGCCATATCCGGTCGCTCGGGTTCGATCACATGTGTGATGCGCCAACAACTAGACGGAGTGAGCGTCTAATAGGGAATCCCGAAGAAACTACAAGATACCATATGCCGCTAAATGTAACAGATAGTCGACGATAACGGACGTTTGGCTCTCGGTCTCCATGTAGGCCTTTAAACAAAATCAAAATTCAAACTTTTTGGTTTTAGAAAATTCTAAAAAAAATATGCAAGTAAACAAGGATGTTCTGTGTATGTATGTAATTAGGATGAAATACGTTGAAATGCGACATGTACAAAAAAGATAAATTCACGACCTCTGAGGATGAATAGTATCATGTGTTAAAAAGCCCTAGATTTGTCTTTTTTGCACAGTGCTCATTTCAACGTATTTTGCCAAAAATTTACACACATGTGTTATGCCTCCATGTATATCTGTATTTTTTTCAGAATTTTTTGAAACATAGAAAATATAAAATTTGATGAACTTTGATTTTTTTTAAACCGAGCTCCATCGAGCTCGGCCTCCAAAGGCTATATCCGATTGTCGACCCCCCACCCACACTGCGAGCCAGGCGAGCGCTCTGGGTGGACCGACTCCTATTTGCGAAGCATAGTGCACCATTTTCTACAGGTTTTGGCAACCTTCTAGAATATTTTTGAACAAGTTTTTTCTTAAATATTTGCTTTCTAGTTTTAGTATTCTTTTTTTTATTTTTTATTTTTTTTCTGTTTCTTCCTTTTGTCTTTCTCAAAACAAATTTTTTCAGAAAATTCAAAAAAAACTCGTTTTTAAAAATGTTCAAATTTTGTTTGCATTTTTTAAAATTATTGATAATTTGTCATAATTTTTAAAAATAAAAATCACTTTTTACAGAATGCTGGAAAAAAGAATCTTTGCGCTTTTCACAAAAGTTTAGAAGTTCACAAAATGTTCAAAATAAAAAAGATGTTCACATTTTCAAAAAAATGTTTGTATTATCAAACATGTTCAAAATTTTTTTGTGCTTTTCAAAAAATGTTAGAGTTCAAGAAATTTGTTCGTACTTAAAAATGTGTTCATGTTATTTCAAAAGTATCAAAATTAGAAAACGACGAGAAAACCAGTTTGCTACAGTAAACTGGCTGACTATAGTAAACCGTCTCGAAAAATGGCTCCAGTAGCTACTTTTGACTCACTGCTACAGTAGCCTCTTCGGTAAGTTCCCGCTCCGCCATTTGTGGCTTCACTGGGCCAGCCCAGTCGGAGGGATCTCCTGTGCGTCATGAGTTTATTTGTGTCAGGACCCCGATCCTAAGCTATATCAATCTAGCATGTAACATATCATATCGCTTTGCGGCCTTATGCACGGTATCCCCATGGGTGCCACCTTACCTGGCCCGGGACAGTTTGCGCCTTTTGGCTCACGTATATGATAGTGTCGCTAGCATCCATATGACAGAGAACTCGGGCCGGCATGACTAGTCGTAAACCCAAAGTGGCACTAACTTATAGGGACAGGTATACATGACCCAGCAACGAACGTGTTGGTCATCAGCGAGTGAATTCGGGCTGTAGCAATTGGGCTAGCAGGACTCCGGGATTTCGGGCTGTAGCAGGCTAACAGGACTCCGAAAGACACTGCGTGACATTTCTCCGAAGGGACAGACATAGGATCGAAAAAGGACACATGTCGGCCAGTCTAAGTGTTCCGGAGTAGTAGCAACTGGGCTAACAGGACTCCGGTAAAACCGGCAGGCCGGACACGTCCGCCCGCTTCGCCGGACGAAACAACAGCCGCCACGTGTCCCGCGGGCGAGCCCCACTTCGCCGCCGACCGCACGGGCCCGCCAGGCCCTCGCGGCCCATCCCCCCGACGCCGCCGCATGCCTCCTTCACCCCCGCCTCCGCCCGCCGCGACCCTCGCCGACCGGAGCAGCGCTCCGCCGCGGTGAGCCCCGCGTCCGCCGCCGCCTCGGGCGTCGCCCTCCTCGCCGTCCGGCCTGCCTCCTCGCCGCCCCACCGCGGCCACCTCGCCGCCGGCGCCGGCGACCGCCCCGACGACCTCTCCTCCCTCCTCCTCGACTCCGACCGTCGTCTATAGTGATTCCGGCGAGCCTTGGCCATCCTCGTTTTCCGCGCCGCCCGATCCGGATCGAGATCTGAGACATTCGGTTGACTTTTTGCCCTAATCCCTATAATTTTTGGCATTTTTCATCATGTCATATCTCTGCACCCGTGGCTCCGTTTTGGGCGTGTAGCATATCAAATTGTTCGTCTCGACGAGTACTTCATTTAATTCCATTGCACCATGTTCATTTGAGCTCATCTTGATGCCCTAAATGTTGTTGCAAGAGTGGTAGTTTATGTTAGTTTCAGATTCTTATCAGTAATTGGGCATTTGTCATTTTTGCCATGATTGATGTGTGCCTCCTATGATTTTGAGCCCTGCACGAGTTTTGAAGTATGCCATGCCATCTTTACAGGGGTGTATGCCATGTATTTTTGTGATCTTTGTGGTGACTAGCACAAGCATGCAAAGTAGCCCTCGTAATGTTGTTGATTTCAGGGACTTAGAAATATTCTAAGTCTTTGTCCTGTCATTATTTTTATGCCATGTATTCTTGTTGCTACAGAGTGATCCATGCCTCTTTTGAGCATGATCAGTAAGGATGTTTTGTAGATATTGTTGTGCTCTATCCATCCATGTCTTTGTTTGCAATTATGGAGCACCCTAGCTTGACTCAATCGAGCTCTACTTTTGCTATAAAATATTCCTGGCAGATTGTTTACATGTTAAGCATTTTTGTCGAGGTTGTTGTAGTCGATCCTTGCATGCTATGAGGTTGTTCTTGCCATGTTTAGCTTCTATGCCATGTCTACTTGCTGGGTGTATGCTTAGTTTATCATGCAATGCCTTGTGGTGAGTGCATCGAGCTCGTAAACATGCCTACTTAATATCTGTTTTGCCATGTTCCAGTTTTCTACTAAGTCTGAATATGTTAACGATAATTGCTATGTTCACATGGTTGCCATTGTATTTTCTGATCCCTTTTGGCTTATGGTCAGTAAGGAACTTTTGTTGTAGGCTTTGAGTAGCTTCATGCCATGCCTTGCTTTGCCATGATATGTTCCTGTAGCATGTAGTTATCTTGCTCTAAACATTGCTTCCTGATGTTAAATTCCTGACATGTTAATTTCACCAAGTCTGTAACCTGATATCTTTTGCACTTTTGCCATACTTGTTTGAACCTGCTATTAAGTGAATTACCCATAGCTCAGTGTTCATCTTTTGTCAAGCATCTTGAGTGGATCCATGCCATGTATTTTGTTGCTATGTTAGAGTGCAGTAGCTTGTTGTTCTTGATGCATTTCGATGGCCTCGTGCTGTTAATCGCAGATCGGTGCCATATTTGTTTTGCTTGCCATTTGCAAACCGTGCATCTGATTCCGGTGATCTTTATATCGATTTCGACCGAAATCAACTCCTCTTTCTAGTGGCACTCTTGGTTTTTCCAAGTTGCGGCCAGGTTCAATCTTTCCTTTCCAAAACATGCATATGCATTGCATATCGCATCCCGCATATCATGCCATGTTTTGCATCATGTTGCTTGTGCATTGCACGTGGTTGATTGTGTCGCCCTTTGCTTGTGTTATTGCTTTGGGTAGAGCCGGGAGACGAATATGTGATCGAGGAACCCGTTGAGTACGCTTACGAGGATCAAGCTAACGTCAACTCGGAGAACTTTGCAGGCAAGATGACCATACCCTCGAAATCACTTCTATCTTTGCTTGCTACATGCTCACTCTATTGCTATGCCTATGCTACAATACCTACCACTTGCTTATCATGCCTCCCATATTGCCATGTCAAACCTCTAACCCACCTTGTCCTAGCAAACCGTTGTTTGGCTATGTTACCACTTTGCTCAGCCCCTCTTATAGCATTGCTAGTTGTAGGTGAAGATTGGGGTTTGTTCCTTGTTGGAACATGTTTATTGTTGGGATATTATATCTTGTCTACTTTAATGCACCTATATACTTGGTAAAGGGTGGAAGGCTCGGCCTTATGCCTGGTGTTTTGTTCCACTCTTGCCGCCCTAGTTTCCGTCATACCGGTGTTATGTTCCTTGATTTTGCGTTCCTTACACGGTTGGGTTATAATGGGAACCCCTTGACAGTTCGCCTTGAATAAAATTCCTCCAGCAATGCCCAACATTGGTTTTACCATTTGCCACCTAGCTTCTTTTCCCTTGGGTTTCCGGAGCCCGAGGGTCATCTTTATTTTAACCCCCCCCCCCCCGGGCCAGTGCTCCTCTGAGTGTTGGTCCAAGTTAGAGCCCCTTGCAGCGCCACCTCAGGGAAACTCGAGGGCTGGTTTTGGTTGTATGGATTTCTTATCCGGTGTGCCCTGAGAACGAGATATGTGCAGCTCCTATCGGGATTTGTCGGCACATTCGGGTGGCTTTGCTGGACTTGTTTTACCATTGTCGAGATGTCTTGTAACCGGGATTCCGAGTCTGATCGGATTGTCTTGGGAGAAGGAATATCCTTCGTTGACCGTGAGAGCTTGTGATGGGCTAAGTTGGGACACCCCTGTAGGGATTTGAACTTTCGAAAGCCGTGCCCGCGGTTATGGGCAGATGGGAATTTGTTAATGTCTGGTCGTAGATAACCTGAAACTTAACGTAATTAAAATGAATCAACAGAGTTTGTGGCCGTGATGGTCTCTTTTCGGCGGAGTCCGGGAAGAGAACACGGTCTCGTGTTATGCTTGAACATAGGTTGTTCTAGGATCACTTCTTGATCATAGTTTATCGATCGTGCCTTTGCCTTCTCTTCTCGCTCTCATTTGCGTATGTTAGCCACCATATATGCTAGTGCTTGCTGCAGCTCCACCTCATACCTTTTACCCTTCCTATAAGCTTAAAAAGTCTTGACCGCGAGGGTGTGAGATTGCTGAGTTCCCGTGACTCACAGATTACTTCCAAAAACGGTTGCAGGGACCGATGATACCGCTCCGGGAAATTCGACTGAGCTCAAGTGGGAGTTCGATGAGGACTCAGGACGATACTACGTTTCCTTTCCAGACGGTCAGTAGTGGTGCCCAGTTGGGGCGATCGGGGACTTTGTTGCATTTTGGGGTTGTCTTTATTTTGGTTCCATAGTCGGACCTTGATTGTATCTGGATGAATGTAATGTTATTTATGCTATTGTGTGACGTGGCGATAGTAAGCCAACTATGTACCTCTTTTCCTTATTCATTACATGAGTTGTGTGAAGATTACCCCACTTGCGACATTGCTTACAATGCGGTTATGCCTCTAAGTCATGCTTCGACACGTGGGAGATATAGCCGCATCGTGGGCGTTACAAGTTGGTAATCAGAGCTTTCCCCGACTTAGGAGCCCCCTGCTTGATCGAACTGTTGGCGTTGTTGAGTCTCAAAAAATGTTTTGAGTCATTTAGGATTCTTTTTACTCCTCAGTCCCTTCGTCACTCTGGTGAGGCATCTTGACGTAGAGTTTTCACTCTTCTCTTCTCAAATTTCACTAAAAAAATTAGGATCACGCGGGTATCTTGGAATCGTTCCGATGGTTTTGTGACGAGAACATTGTTGTTGGTACCTCCTGACATTTAGGGGTTGTGGCAGTGTCCCGGGGAGTTGAGCTCCGAGGTGTTGTCGTCACAATTTTATCGCTGCAGTTCTGGAATACCTGAGTTTCGCCGACATCGAAAATCTCTTTTATGCAGTTGTTGGTGAGATAACCTCGACGCCACCCAGTACTGGGGCGGGAGTTCGGGAGTATTGCCATAACTCGTATAACGGATGCTTTTCGAAGGTTGAGGTAAATGATTTCCGAAGGTTTCTTGGTTATGTGTTGAAGGATGGATACAGCTGGATGTAGAATTTGCTAGCTTTGGGTGAGATATTATGCTTCCCTTGTATCCCCAACACCTGATTGCATAACCGGAAAGGTTCGGGAGTTTCATAGGTGGGAATTCATGTAGCTCTAGTATTTCTTCCGCGGATATTTGGTTTGTGATTGGGTAATCCTCACCAAGTATATGTTCTTGTCCGTACCTTGTTGTTTTATTCTTCTACCTCTATCTATGTGGCTTCTCAATTTATGGAAGTGTGACCATTTCAATTGGAATTCATTCGTTATTTTTGTTCGGATGTTAAGACTATATGTTGCAATTTCGATCCTTTTGATTCAGCTTGAATATATGTCTGTCAAGATGCTAACGGATGTCACCCTCTTCAGGATGGCTCCTCCAACGCGTCAGAATCCTGAACCGCTGCCACTACCTCCGCCTCCGGAGGCATGGCAAGCTGTGATGGCCGCTACCAATGCCAACACGCAGCTGATCATGCAACTCTTGCAAGAGCGCAACCAAGGGAATCAAGGCCATGGCAACAATCAGAATCAGTTTGCTACACTCAACCAGTTCCTCGCTAACCAGCCAAAGACCTTCAGCAACTGTGTCGAGGTAACAGACGTTGATGATTGGCTCGTGGATATCTGCAAGCATTTCGAGTGCAGCAACGTCAGGCTTGAGGACTTTGTCAAGTTTTGCTTCGTTCCAACTCAAAGACCAAGCTGCAGAGTGGTATCAGCAATACAAAGATTCCAGAGGAGGTCGTATGATTACCTGGGATGAATTCCATCAAGACTTCAAAGCTCACCACATTCCTCAGAGTGTTGTTAAGAGCAAGCATGAGGAATTCCGCAACCTGAAGCAAGGCAGCTTGTCTGTTTACCAGTATAACATCATGTTCCAGAAGCTCGCTCGTTCCGCTAAGAAAGACGTCCCTGATGAGAAGAGCATGATTTATCAGTTCAGAGGTGGCCTCAGAGAAGATCTCCAACTAGCTCTTGTGATTTTTGAGCCGCAGAAGTACGATGAGTTTTACAACATGGCACTGAAACAAGAGACTGCTCAGCTCAAGTGTGATGCTTCCAAGAAGCGAGTCAGAGATGCAAGTCCTTCTTCCTCAACTCAAGTGGCAACTAAGCAGCAAAAGTATTGGTTTCCTCCTCCTCCTCCATTCCGTCAGCCTTATCAGCAGAAGAGCAAAGGTGGCAATGGATCTTCCCACCCACCCAACCCAGGCTTTCAGAACAAGACTTCGTCTCATGCTCCAAGATCAAGTGCTCCGTATCACTGTACGCTCTCGGAGGTCACGTGCAACAAGTGTCAGCAGAAGGGTCACTATGCCAACAAATGCTTCAATCAGAGGCGTCTTCCTCCTCCTCCTGTGAGATCTTCCAGTATCGCAGTGGTCAAGCATAATCCCAAGTTTGCAAAGGTTAACATGATGAATGCAGCTCAGGTAGAGGACTCGTCAGATGTCATCATGGGTAACCTTCCTGTTAACGATATTCTTGCAAAAGTCCTTTCTGATACTGGTGCATCGCATTCTTTCTTGTCATTTCCATTTGCATCAAAGAACAATGTCGACACAGAGGTTTTTCCCAAAGTCATGCAAGTTGTTTCTCTCGGAAAGCTTATGACTTCTAGTTTGGTTGCTCCGTATGTTTCTATCACGTTGGGCGACTATAAGTTCCTGTCTTCTCCTAATGTTCTTGGTGACTCAGATATTGATATTATTCTCGGAATGGACTGGCTTTCTAAGCACAAGGCTCATCTAGATTGTTCTCCCAGGCAGATTCAATTGACACATTTGTTTGAGGATGTAATCGTCTTTGCCGCTCGTGATGATACCATTCGACTGTTTTCTCTTAATGAGAAGGGCGAGTTGGATGCCATTTCTCAGATTCCAGTCATTTGTGAATATCAAGACGTATTTCTAGAAGAGCTTCCAGGAATGCCTCCTCACCAGCCAGTTGAATTCGTCATCGATCTTGAGCCTGGCACGAAACCTATTTGCAAATGTCCTTACAAGCTTGGACCCGAAGAGTTGAAGGAGCTGAAGAAACAACTCGATATTCAAGAACGTATGGGTCTCATCCGACCAAGTTCTTCTCCTTGGGGTTGTGGTGTTCTTTTTGTCAAGAAGAAGGATGGAACGGACTGACTTTGTGTCGACTACCGGCCATTGCACAAAAAGACCATAAAGAACAAGTACCCACTTCCCAACATCAATGAGCTTTTCGAACAACTCAAAGGTGCTCAAGTATTCTCCAAGCTTGATCTCCATATGGGCTATCATCAGATTCACATTCGTGAAGAAGATATCCCCAAGACAGCATTCAGAACAAGTTATGGTTCATATGAATACACTGTCATGTCTTTCGGCATTGTCAACGCTCCTCCAACATTCTCTCGCATGATGAACTTCATCTTCAACGCCTACACAAATGACTTCGTCTTGGTCTACCTCAATGATATTTTGGTCTTGTCCAAGAACAAGGAGGATCATGCCAAGAACTTGAGATTGGTGCTGGATAAACTCAGAGAACATCAGTTATATGCGAAGTTTTCAAAGTGCGAGTTTTGGCTCGATGAGGTTCTCTACCTTGGGCATATCATCTCCACCAAGGGCATAGCTGTTAATCCTGAGAAGGTGTCTGCAATTGTGAATTGGGAACCACCTTAGAATGTGAAGCAACTCCGCAGCTTCCTTGGGCTCGTAAGCTATTGTCGAAGGTTCGTTGAGAACTTCTCAAAGATCGCGAAGCCTCTTTCCAACCTTCTCCAGAAGCATGTGAAGTATGTCTGGTCGCCTGAATGTGACATCGCTTTCAACACCCTGAAAGAGAAGTTAGTCACTGCTCCAGTTCTGACTCCTCCTGATGAATCCAAACCGTTCGAGGTTTTCTGTGATGCTTCCCTTCAAGGTCTTGGTGCAGTGTTGATGCAAGAGAAGAAAGTTGTGGCATATACCTCTCGCCAGTTGAAGCCCAACGAAAAGAACTACCCCACTCATGACCTCGAGTTGGCGACAATTGTCCATGCTCTTTTAACATGGAGACATCTCTTGTTGGGAAGGAAAGTGGACATCTTCACTGATCACAAGAGTCCCAAGTACATCTTCACTCAGCTAAACCTCAACCTCAGGCAGACTCGTTGGGTCGAAATGATTCAAGAGTATAATCCGAGTATTGAATATACTCCAGGCAAGGCCAATGTAATTGCTGACGCATTGAGTAGGAAGGCTTACTGCAACAGTCTGATTCTCAAGCCCTACCAACCAGAGCTTTGTGAAGCTTTCCGCAAACTTAATCTTCAAGTTGTTCCTCAAGGATTCCTTGCCAACCTCCAAGTCTCTCCTACTTTGGAAGATCAGATTCGTGAGGCTCAACTTCTTGATGCTATGGTGAAGAAGGTGAAGATTGGGATTGCCAAGAGTCAACCCAAGTACAAGTGCTATCGTCTTGATGACAAGGATACTCTATTCTTCGAGGATCGCATTGTTGTTCTGAAAGGTGACCTTCGCAAAGTCATTATGAACGAAGCTCACAATTCACTCCTCTCTATTCACCCTGGAAGTACAAAGATGTACCAGGACCTCAAGCAGTCGTATTGGCGGACTCAAATGAAGCGCGAGATTGCTCAATTCGTGAATGAATGTGATGTCTGCAGAAGAGTGAAAGCAGAACACCAACGACCAGCTGGTCTCCTCCAACCTCTTGCCATTCCAGAATGAAAGTTTGACCATATTGAGATGGACTTCGTGACTGGATTTCCAAAGTCCAAGCGTGGCAATGATGCTATCTAAGTTGTCATCGACAAGCTCACTAAAGTGGCTCATTTTCTTCCTATCAAAGAATCTATCACAACAGCTCAGTTGGCAGAGCTATATACCTCCAGGATTGTCTCCCTGCACGGCATTCCGCAGTTGATATCTTCAGATCGTGGCAGTATCTTCACCTCTAAGTTCTGGGTTTCTTTCCAGAAGGCCATGGGCACCAACATTCGCTTCAGCACAGCCTTTCATCCTCAAACCAGTGGCCAAGTCGAGCGAGTCAATCAAATTCTTGAAGATATGCTCAGGGCATGTGTCATCTCTTTCGGTATGAAGTGGGAAGATTGTCTTCCATATGCCGAGTTCTCCTACAACAACAGCTTCCAAGCGAGTTCGAGCAAGGCCCCATTCGAGATTCTCTACGACAGGAAGTGTCGTACTCCTCTTAACTGGTCAAAGACTGGTGAGCGCCAACTTCTTGGCAATGACTTGATCACAGAGGCAGAAGAAATGTGCAAAGTCAGTTGCGAAAATCTCAAAGTCGCGCAATCGCGCCAGAAGATTTACTATGATAGCAAGCATCGTGACTTGGCTTTCGAGATCGGAGACCATGTCTACCTCCGCGTCTCTCCAATGAAAGGTACTCGTCGCTTCGGTATCAAAGGGAAGCTTGTCCCTAGATACGTGGGCCCTTTCAAGATCATTGGCAAAAGAGGCGATCTCGTCTATCAACTTGAGCTACCATCCAACTTTGCAAATGTGCACGACGTGTTTCACGTGTCTCTACTCCGCAAGTGTTTCAAGACTCCTGACCACACCATCAACTTTGAAGAGATTGATCTCCAGGAAGACCTGTCTTATCATGAGCACCCCGTTGCTATTCTTGAAGAAACTGAGCGCAAGACTCGCAACAAGTCTATCAAATTCTTGAAAGTCAAGTGGTCACATCATTCCGACCGTGAAGCCACCTGGGAATGTGAGGACCACCTCCATTCTGAGTACCCGGAGTTTTTCTAGTCCTAGATCTCGGGACGAGATCCTTTCGTAGTGGTGAAGTGTTGTAACACCCCGTATGTAACTTATCATATTTGTATTCCAACTCTTGCCATTTCCGGCACTAAGTTATGATATTTCCTTGTTGTCGGGTTTTTGTCTTCGTGTTGTTTCATCTTTGTCATGCATCTCATATCATGTCATCATGTGCATCACATTTGCATACGTGTTCGTCTCATGCATCCGAGCATTTTCCCCGTTGTCCGTTTTGCATTCCGGCGCTCCTATGTCCTCCGGTGTCCCCTTTTACCTCTATCCGTGTGCGGGTATGAAACGTTCTCGGATTGGACCGAGACTTGCCAAGCGGCCTTGGTTTACTACCGGTACACCACCTATCAAGTTTCCTGCCATTTGGACTTCGTTTGATACTCCAACGGTTAACCGAGGAACCGAGAAGGCCTCATGTGTGTTGCAGCCCAACACCCCTCCAAAAGTGGCCCAAAACCCACCTAAACCTCCTCCATCATCTAGGTCGTTCGATCACGATCGCGTGGCCGAAAACCGTGCTCAATTTGGAGCCTCCTAGCTCCTCCTACCTATAAAAAGGTCCTCCCATACCAAATCTCGGATCAAACCCTAGACCCCTCCCTCTCCTCGTGCCGCTGGATAAAAACCGGCCGGCCGGACACGTCCGCCCACTCCGCCGGACGAATCAGCAGCCGCCATGTGTCCCGCGGGCGAGCCCCACTTCGCCACCGACCGCGCGGGCCCGCCAGGCCCAGCGCCGACCCCCGCGGCCCATCCCACCGACGCCGCCGCCTGCCTCCTTCGCCCCCTCCTCCGCCGCCACGACCCTCGCCGGCCGGAGCAGAGCTCCGCCGCGGCGAGCCCCGCGTCCGCCGCCGCCTCGGGCATCACCCTCCTTGCCGTCCGGCCCGCCTCCACGCCGCCCTACCGCGGCCACCTCGCCGCCGGCGCCGGCGACCTCTCCTCCCTCCTCCCCGACTCCGGCCGCCGTCTACAGTGATTCCGGCGAGCCCTGGCCATCCTCGTTTTCCACGCCGCCCGATCCGGATCCAGATCTGAGATATTCGGTTGACTTTTTGCCCTAATCCCCGTAATTTTTGGCATTTTTCATCATGTCATATCTCTGCACCCGTGGCTCCATTTTGGGCATGTAGCATATCAAATTGTTCGCCTCGACGAGTACTTCATTTCATTCCATTGCACCATGTTCATTTGAGCTCATCTTGATGCCCTAAATGCTGTTGCAAGAGTGCTAGTTTATGTTAGTTTCAGATTCTTATCAGTAATTGGGCATTTGTCATTTTTGCCATGATTGATGTGTGCCTCCTATGATCTTGAGCCCTACATGAGTTTTGAAGTATGCCATGCCATCTTTACAGGGGTGTATGCCATGTATTTTTGTGATCTTTGTGGTGACTAGCACAAGCATGCAAAGTAGCCCTCGTAATGTTGCTGATTTCAGGGACTTAGAAATATTCTAAGTCTTTGTCCTGTCATTATTTTTATGCCATGTATTCTTGTTGCTACAGAGTGATCCATGCCTCTTTTGAGCATGATCAGTAAGGATGTTTTGTAGATATTGTTGTGCTCTATCCATCCATGTCTTTGTTTGCAATTATGGAGCACCCTAGCTTGACTCAATCGAGCTCTAGTTTTGCTATAAAATGTTCCTGGCAGATTGTTTACGTGTTGAGCATTTTTGTCGAGGTTGTTGTAGTTGATCCTTGCATGCTATGAGCTTGTTCTTGCCATTTTTAGCTTCTATGCCATGTCTACTTACTGGGTGTATGCTTAGTTTATCATGCAATGCCTTGTGGTGAGTGCATCGAGCTCGTAAACATGCCTACTTAATATCTGTTTTGCCATGTTCCAGTTTTCTACTAGGTTTGAATCTGTTAACGATAATTGCTATGTTCACATGGTTGCCATTATATTTTCTGATCCCTTTTGGCTTATGGTCAGTAAGGGACTTTTGTTGTAGGCTTTGAGTAGCTTCATGCCATGTCTTGCTTTGCCATGATATGTTCCTGTAGCATGTAGTTATCATGCTCTAAACATTGTTTCCTGATGTTAAATTCCTGACATGTTAATTTCACAAAGTCTGTAACCTGATATCTTTTGCACTTTTGCCATGCTTGTTTGAACCTGCTATTGAGTGAATTACCCGTAGCTCAGTGTTCATATTTTGTCAAGCATCTTGGGTGGATCCCTGCCATGTATTTTGTTGCTATGTTAGAGTTGAGTAGCTTGTTGTTCTTGATGCATTTAGATGGCCTCGTGCTGTTAATCGCAGATCGGTGCCATATTTGTTTTGCTTGCCATTTGCAAACCGTGCATCCGATTCCAGTGATCTTTATATCGATTTCGACCGAAATCAACTCCTCTTTCCAGTGGCACTCTTGGTTTTTCCAATTTGAGGCCGGGTTCAATCTTTCCTTTCCGAAACATGCATATGCATTGCATATCGCATCCCGCATATCATGCCATGTTTTGCATCATGTTGCTTGTGCATTGCACGTGGTTGATTGTGTCTCCCTTTGCTTGTGTTCTTGCTTTGGGTAGAGCCGGGAGGCGAGTACGTGATCGAGGAACCCATTGAGTACGCTTACGAGAATCAAGCTAACGTCAACTCGGAGAACTTTGCAGGCAAGATGACCATACCCTCAAAATCACTTCTATCTTTGCCTGCTAGATGCTCGCTCTATTTGTATGCCTATGCTACGATACCTACCACTTGCTTATCATGCCTCCCATATTGCCATGTCAAACCTCTAACCCACCTTGTCCTAGCAAACCGTTGTTTGGCTATGTTACCGCTTTGCTCAGCCCTCGTATAGCGTTGCTAGTTGCAGGTGAAGATTGGGGTTTGTTCCTTGTTGGAACATGTTTATTGTTGGGATATTATATCTTGTCTACTTTAATGCACCTATATACTTGGTAAAGGGTGGAAGGCTCGGCCTTATGCCTGGTGTTTTGTTCCACTCTTACCGCCCTAGTTTCCGTCATACCGGTGTTATGTTCCTTGATTTTGCGTTCCTTACACGGTTGGGTTATAATGGGAACCCCTTGACAGTTCGCCTTGAATAAAATTCCTCCAGCAATGCCCAACATTGGTTTTACCATTTGCCACCTAGCTTCTTTTCCCTTGGGTTTCCGGAGCCCGAGGGTCATCTTTATTTTAAACCCCCCCCCCCCCCCGGGCCAGTGCTCCTCTGAGTGTTGGTCCAAGTTAGAGCCCCTTGCAGCGCCACCTCAGGGAAACTCGAGGGCTGGTTTTGGTTGTATGGATTTCTTATCCGGTGTGCCCTGAGAACGAGATATGTGCAGCTCCTATCGGGATTTGTCGGCACATTCGGGTGGCTTTGCTGGACTTGTTTTACCATTGTCGAGATGTCTTGTAACCGGGATTCCGAGTCTGATCGGATTGTCTTGGGAGAAGGAATATCCTTCGTTGACCGTGAGAGCTTGTGATGGGCTAAGTTGGGACACCCCTGTAGGGATTTGAACTTTCGAAAGCCATGCCCACGGTTATGGGCAGATGGGAATTTGTTAATGTCTGGTCGTAGATAACCTGAAACTTAACTTAATTAAAATGAATCAACAGAGTTTGTGGCCGTGATGGTCTCTTTTCGGCGGAGTCCGGGAAGAGAACACGGTCTCGTGTTATGCTTGAACATAGGTTGTTCTAGGATCACTTCTTGATCATAGTTTATCGATCGTGCCTTTGCCTTCTCTTCTCGCTCTCATTTGCGTATGTTAGCCACCATATATGCTAGTGCTTGCTGCAGCTCCACCTCATACCTTTTACCCTTCCTATAAGCTTAAAAAGTCTTGACCGCGAGGGTGTGAGATTGCTGAGTTCCCGTGACTCACAGATTACTTCCAAAAACGGTTGCAGGGACCAATGATACCGCTCCAGGAGATTCGACTGAGCTCAAGTGAGAGTTCGATGAGGACTCAGGACGATATTGCGTTTCCTTTCCAGATGGTCAGTAGTGGTGCCCAGTTGGGGCGATCGGGGACTTTGTTGCATTTTGGGGTTGTCTTTATTTTGGTTCCGTAGTCGGACCTTGATTGTATCTGGATGAATCTAATGTTATTTATGCTATTGTGTGACGTGGCGAGTGTAAGCCAGCTATGTACCTCTTTTCCTTATTCATTACATGGGTTGTGTGAAGATTACCCCACTTGCGACATTGCTTAGAATGCGGTTATGCCTCTAAGTCATGCTTCGACACGTGGGAGATATAGCCGCATCATGGGCGTTACAACCCCCTACCTCGTGGGCCCCCTGGTGGCCCTCCGGTGGCCATCTTCTGCTATATGGAGTCTTTCGATGGGAAAAAATCATAAGCCATCTTCTCGGGCGGAACTCCGCCGCCACGTGGCGGAACCTTGGCGGAACCAATCTAGGACTCTGGCGGAGCTGTTCTGCTGGGGAAACTTCCCTCCCGGAGGGGGAAATCATCGCCATCATCATCACCGACCCTCCTCTCATCGGGAGAGGGCAATCTCTACCAACATCTTCATCAGCACCATCTCATCTCAAAACCCTAGTTCATCTCTTGTATCCAATTCTTGTCTCCAAGTCCGGGTTTGGTGCTAGTAGGTTGCTAATAGTGTTAATTACTCCTTCTAGTTGATGCTAGTTGGTTTAATTGGTGGAAGATCATATGTTCAGATCCTATATGCATATTAATACCCCTCTGATTAGGAACATGTTTATGCTTTGTGAGTAGTTACTTTTGTTCCTGGGTACATGGGAGAAGTCTTGCTATTAGTAGTCATGTGAATTTGGTATTCGTTCGATATTTTGATGAGGTGTATGTTGTCTCTCCTCTAGTGGTGTTATGTGAACGTCGACTACATGACACTTCACCATTATTTGGGCCTAGAGGAAGGCATTGGGAAGTAATAAGTAGATGATGGGTTTCTAGAGTGACAGAAGCTTAAACCCTAGTTTATGCGTTGCTTCGTAAGGGGCTGATTTGGATCCATATGTTTCATGCTATGGTTAGGTTTACCTTAATACTTTTGTTGTAGTTGCGGATGCTTGCAATAGAGGTTAATCATAAGTGGGATGCTTGTCCAAGTAAGGACAGTACCCAAGCACCGGCCCACCCCCATACCAAATTATCAAAGTACCGAACGTGAATCATATGAACGTGATGAAAACTAGCTTGACGATATTCCCATGTGTCCTCGGGAGCGCTTTACATCATATAAGAGTTTGTCCAGGCTTGTCCTTTGCTACAAAAAGGATTGGGCCACCCTGCTGCACTTTACTTACTTTTGTTACTTGTTGCTCGTTACAAATTATCTTATCACAAAACCATCTGTTACCACTTATTTCAGTACTTGCAGAGAATACCTTGCTGGAAACCGCTTATCATTTCCTTCTGCTCCTCGTTGGGTTCGACACTCTTACTTATCGAAAGGACTGCGATAGATCCCCTATACTTGTGGGTCATCAAGACTCTTTTCTGGCGCCGTTGCCGGGGAGTGAAGCGCCTTTGGTAGGTGGAATTTGGTAAGGAAAAAGTTATATAGTGTGCTGAAATTTACTGTCACTTGTTACCATGGAAGGTAATCCTCTGAGGGGCTTGTTCGGGGTATGTTCACTCTGACCAGTAGAGCAAAGAGTTGCTCCTCAACCTACTGAACATACTGAAAATTAAAATGAAAATGAAAATGAAAATGCTTGCTTTGAAGTTCCTTCGGGTATGATAGAAAAACTGCTAGCTAATCCTTTTTTAGGAGATGGAACAAAACATCCTGATGAACATTTGATATATGTGGATGAAGTTTGTGGATTATTTAAGCTTGCAGGTGTACCCGGAGATGTTGTTAAGAAGAAGGTCTTCCCTTTATCTTTGAGGGGAGATGCATCGACATGGTATAGGCTATGTGATGATATGAGGTCTTTGAATTACAAACGATTGAAATTGGAATTTTCATCAGAAGTTTTATCCTATGCACCTTGTTCATCGTGATCGCAATTATATATATAATTTTTGGCCTCGCGAAGTAGAAAGCATCGCTCAAGCTTGGGGGAGGCTTAAATCAATGTTATATTCATGCCCCAATCATGAGCTCTCAAGAGAAATGATTATTAAAAAAATTTATGCTCGGCTTTCTGGTAACAATCGCACCATGCTTGATACTTCTTGTGCTAGCTCTTTTATGATGAAGACTATTGAATTCAAATGGGATTTATTGGGAAGAATTAAACGCAACTCTGAAGATTGGGACCTCGACAATGGTAAGGAGTCAGGTATGACACCTGGTTTTGATTGTGTTAAATCTTTTATGGATACCGATATTTTTCATAAATTTAGCACTAAATATGGACTTGACTCTGAGATAGTAGCTTCTTTTTGTGAATCTTTTGCTGCTTATGTTGATCTCCCCAAGGAGAAGTGGTTTAAATATCATCCTCCCATAGAAGTAAAAGTAGCTGCACCTATTAAAGTTGAAGAAAAGACTATTACTTATAATGATCCTATTGTTCCTACTTCTTATGTTGAGAAACCACCTTTCCCTGTTAGGATAAATGATCATGCTAAAGCTTCAACTGTGGTTCGTAAGAGCAATATTAAAACATATACACCTCCTGAGCAAGTTAAAGTTGAACCTAATATTGCCATTGTTAAAGATCTCTTGTCTGATAATATAGATGGGCATGTTATTTATTTCTGTAATGAAACTGCTAGAATTGCTAAACCCCGTGATAAAGATAAACCTAGACCTGTGGTAGGCATGCCTGTTATTTCTGTTAAAATAGGAGATCATTGTTATCATGGCTTATGTGATATGGGTGCTAGTGCTAGTGCAATACCTTATTCCTTATACAAAGAAGTTATGCATGATATTGCACCTGCTGAGATGGAAGATATTGATGTCACAATTAAACTTGCCAATAGAGATACTATTTCACCAATGGGAATTGTTAGAGATGTTGAAGTCTTGTGTGGGAAAACTAAATATCATGCTGATTTTCTTGTTCTTGGTTCCCCACAAGATAGCTTTTGTCCCATTATATTCGGTAGACCCTTCTTAAACATTGTTAATGCTACCATAGATTGCAAAAGAAATGTTGTTAATATCGGTTTAGATGATATGACTCATGAATTTAATTTTTCTAAATTTAGTAGACAACACCGTGAAGAAGAATTACCTAGTAAGGATGAAATTATTGGTCTTGCTTCTATTGTCGTACCTCCTAATGATCCTTTAGAACAATACTTGCTAGACCATGAAAATGATATGTTTATGAATGAAAGAAGGGAATTAGATGAAGTATTCTTTAAATAGGAACCTATTCTGAAAAACAATTTACCTGTTGAAATCCTAGGGGATCCTCCTCCACCCAAGGGTGATCCCATGTTTGAGCTTAAACCGTTACCTGATACTCTTAAATATGCTTATCTTGACGAGAAAAAGATATATCATGTTATTATTAGTGCTAACCTTTCAGAGCATGAAGAAGAGAGATTATTGAAAACTCTGAAGAAGCATCATGCTGCTATTGGGTATACTCTTGATGATCTTAAGGGCATTAGTCCCACTCTATGTCAACATAAAATTAATTTGGAAGAAGATGCTAAACCAGTTCGTGATCATCAATGCCGGCTGAATCCTAAAATGAAAGAAGTGGTAAGAAAGGAGATACTAAAGCTCCTTGAGGCAGGTATAATTTATCCCGTTGCTGATAGTCAGTGGGTAAGCCCTGTCCATTTTGTCCCTAAGAAGGGAGGTATTACTGTTGTTCCTAATGATAAAGATGAATTGATTCCTCAAAGAATTATTACAGGCTATAGGATGGTAATTGATTTCCGCAAGTTAAATAAGGCTACCAAAAAGGATCATTACCCCTTACCTTTTATCGATCAAATGCTAGAAAGATTGTCCAAACATACACATTTTTGCTTTCTAGATGGTTATTCTGGTTTCTCTCAAATACCTGTGTCAGCCAAAGATCAATCAAAGACTACTTTTACATGCCCTTTTGGTACTTTTGCTTATAGACGTATGCCTTTTGGTTTATGTAATGCACCTGCTACCTTTCAAAGATGCATGATGGCTATATTCTCCGACTTTTGTGAAAAGATTTGTGAGGTTTTCATGGACGGCTTTTCCGTCTATGGGTCTTCTTTTGATGATTGCTTAAGCAACCTTGATCGAGTTTTGCAGAGATGTGAAGAAACTAATCTTGTCTTGAATTGGGAAAAGTGCCACTTTATGGTTAATGATGGTATTGTCTTGGGTCATAAAGTTTCTGAAAGAGGTATTGAAGTTGATAAAGCCAAGGTTGATGCTATTGAAAAGATGCCATGTCCCAAGGACATTAAAGGTATAAGAAGTTTCCTTGGTCATGCCGGTTTTTATAGGAGGTTCATTAAGGACTTCTCAAAAATTTCTCGGCCTCTGACTAATTTATTACAAAAAGATATACACTTTGTCTTTGATGATGATTGTGTAGAAGCATTTGAAATACTTAAGAAAGCATTGATCTCTGCACCTATTGTTCAGCCACCTGATTGGAATTTACCCTTTGATATTATGTGTGATGCTAGTGATTATGCTATAGGTGTTGTTCTAGGGCAAACAGTTGATAAGAAACTAAATGTTATTCAGTATGCTAGTAAAACTCTATACAATGCTCAAAGAAATTATGCTACTACTGAAAAAGAATTCTTAGCAGTTGTATTTGCTTGTGATAAGTTTAGACCTTATATTGTTGATTCTAAAGTAACTATTCACACTGATCATGCTGCTATTAAATATCTTATGTAAAAGAAAGATGCTAAACCTAGACTTATTAGATGGGTTCTCTTACTACAAGAATTTGATTTGCATATTGTTAATAGAAAAGGAGCTGAGAACCCCGTTGCAGACAACTTGTCTAGGTTAGAAAATGTGCTTGATGACCCACTACCTATTGATGATAGCTTCCCTGATGAGCAATTAAATGTCATAAATGCCTCTCATACTGATCCATGGTATGCTGATTATGCTAATTACATTGTTGCTAAGTTTATACCACCTAGTTTCACATACCAGCAAAAGAAAAAGTTCTTCTATGATTTGAGGCATTACTTTTGGGATGACCCACATCTTTATAAAGAAGGATTAGATGGTGTTATTAGACGTTGTGTACCTGAGCATGAACATGAACAGATCCTACGCAAGTGTCACTCCGAAGCTTATGGAGGACACCATGCTGGAGATAGAACTGCACATATACTGCAATCTGGTTTTTATTGGCCTACTCTCTTCAAGGATGCTTGTAAGTTTGTCTTATCTTGTGATGAATGTCAAAGAATTGGTAATATTAGTAGACGTCAAGAAATGCCTATGAATTGTTCACTTGTTATTGAACCATTTGATGTTTGGGGCTTTGACTATATGGGACCTTTTCCTTCCTCTAATGGTTATACACATATTTTAGTTGCTGTTGATTACGTTACTAAGTGGCTAGAAGCTATTCCAACTAGTAGTGCTGATCATAACACTTCTATTAAAATGCTAGAAGTTATTTTTCCAAGATGTGGAGTCCCTAGATATTTAATGACTGATGGTGGTTCACATTTTATTCATGGTGCTTTCCGTAAAATGCTTGCTAAATATGATGTTAATCATAGAATTGCATCTCCTTATCACCCTCCGTCTAGTGGTCAAGTAGAATTGAGTAATAGAGAACTCAAATTAATTTTGCAAAAGACTGTTAATAGGTCTAGAAAGAATTGGTCCAAGAAACTTGATGATGCATTATGGGCCTATAGAACTGCATATAAAAATCCTATGGGTATGTCTCCGTATAAAATGGTCTATGGAAAAGCATGTCACTTACCTCTCGAACTAGAACACAAGGCTTATTGGGCTATTAAAAAACTTAACTATGATTTTAAACTTGCTGGTGAGAAGAGGTTATTTGATATTAGCTCACTTGATGAATGGAGAACCCAAGCCTACGAAAATGCCAAGTTGTTTAAAGAAAAAGTTAAGAGATGGCATGACAAAAGGATACAAAAGCGTGAGTTTAATGTGGGTGATTATGTATTGCTATACAACTCTCATTTAAGATTTTTTGCAGGAAAACTTCTCTCTAAATGGGAAGGTCCTTACGTTATCGAGGAGGTCTACCGTTCCGGTGCCATAAAAATCAACAACTTCGAAGGCACAAATCCGAAGGTGGTGAACCGTCAAAGAATCAAACACTATATCTTAGGTAATCCCATAAATGTTGAAACCAATGTTATTGAAACCGTAACCCCGAAGGAATACATAAGGGACACTTTCCGGAATGTTTCAGACTCCGAAAAGGAATAGGTATGTGGTACGGTAAGTAGACCGACTCCAAAACAGTTTTTAAGGCAATATTTCTCCGTTTTGGAATATTTAGAAAAATAGAAAAATAAGAAGCAGTCCGGGAAGGACACGAGGTCTCCACGAGGGTGGAGGGCGCGCCCTACCCTACTGGGTGCCCCCTACCTCGTGGGCACCTCGTGTGCTCTTCGGACTCCGTTTTCGTACACGCCACATATTTTGGTCGGTAACAATTCATTATATAATCTCCCGGTGTTTTGACTCCCGTATCATGCAAAAATCTCCTGTCTTTGTTTCGAGTTGTTTTCTATCAGGGTTGTCAAGGCCAGGCACTATGTCGTCTCCCTCCTCCTCCAACCATGAGGGCAACGATGCTTGGCTAATGAAGATAGAGCTGAAGAGAGAAGAACCCATGGAGATCAACAAGGATGAAGGGATCAAGAAGGCCATGGAGGACCAAGTTCCGGCAACAGAAGACACCCTTCAACTGGATCACAATCTTCTTACCCCAACAGAAATCGAAGCTTTCAAGATGATTGAGTTAGCTCGTATACAAAATAAGTATTTCACACGTGAAAATATTTTGTTGAAGGAGCATATCATCGCACTCAAGGGCATTATCCGCAAGTTAGAAGACCTCCTACGCTCAATGTGCGACTATCCATCATCAACATCCCCACCTTCTTCACCAACAAAGGAGACATAATCACATGGGTATGGGCACTCCACTTGGCAACTGCCAAGCTCGGGGGAGTGCCCCGGTATCGTATCACCATCACTTTTATCTTTACCGTTTTTCTTAGTTCGATCCTTTTGGTAATATCTTGATCTAGTAGAATAAAAGTTCTTAGTATGATCTAGTCATGAGTTTTGCTTATTATCCTTCTATGTAATCGAGTCCGTGAGCTATATAATAAAGATTAGTGTTGAGTCAAGGGCTTGATTATTTTACCATGATCCTAAGGGAATAAAAGAAAAGAGAAAGAAATAAAAAGAAACAAAGAGATCATGTGAATCTTATGGACAATAATGAGCTCACATAGAAAAAGTATGATGAATAAAAGTTGTTGAGAGTTGACAAGCATAGTTTTGGTCATCGTTGCAATTAATAGGAAGTAATAAAGAAAGAGAGGTCTTCACATATAAATATACTATCTTGGACATCTTTTATGATTTTGAGCACTCATTAAAATATGACATGCTAAAGAGTTGACATTGGACAAGAAAGACAATGTAATGTGTTATGTTTTCTTACATCTGAGATGAATTATATTGTCTTGGATCTTCCAACATGATGAGCTTGCCTTTACCCCTCATGCTAGCCAAATTCATTGCACCAAGTAGAGATACTACTTGTGTTTCCAAATACCCTTAAACCAGTCTTGCCATAAGAGTCCACCATATCTACCTATGGATTGAGTGAGATCCATCAAGTAAGTTGTCATCAGTGCAAGTAATAAAAATTGATCTCTAAATATGTATGATTGATTGGTGTGGAGGAAATAAGATTTATACGGTCGTGTGATATGGAAGTAATAAAAGCGACAGACTGCATAATAAAGGTCCATATCACAAGTGGCAATATAAACTGACGTTCTTTCGCATTAAGATTTTGTGCATCCAACCATAAAAGTGCATGACAACCTTTGCTTCCCTCTGCAAAGGGCCTATCTTTTACTTTTTTCTCCTACATTGCATAAGAGTCATGGTGATTTTCACCATTCCTTTTTACACTTTATCCTTTGGCAAGCACAATATGTTGGAAATATCCTGGTATATATGGCTAATTGGATGTGAGTTTTCATGAACTATTACTGTTGACATTACCCTTGAGGTAAAACGTTGGGAGGCAAAACTATAAGCTCCTATCTTTCTCTGTGTCCGATTAAAACTCCATACCCATAAGTATTGCGTGAGTGTCAGCAGTTGTGAAAGATTATATGATAGTTGAGTATGTGGACTTGCTGAAAAGCTCTTATATGTTGACTCTTTCCTATGTTATGATAAATTGCAATTGCTTCAATGACTGAGATTGTAGTTTGTTAGTTTTCAATGAAGTTTAAGATTCATACTTGATATTGTGATTGAATTATTACTCTAGCATTAGAGATTATACAACAAAGAATTATATGAGTTGTTGTTCTAAGAATGATCATGATGCCCTCATGTCCGTATTTTATTTTTATCGACACCTCTATCTCTAAACATGTGGACATATTTTTCGATTTCGGCTTTTCTCTTGAGGACAAGCGAGGTCTAAGCTTGGGGGAGTTGATACGTCCATTTTGCATCATGCTTTTATATCAATATTTATTGCATTATGGGCTGTTATTACACATTATGTCACAATACTTATGCCTATTCTCTCTTATTTTACAAGGTTTACATAACGAGGGAGAATGCCGGCAGCTGGGATTCTGGGCTGGAAAAGGAACAAATATTAGAGACCTATTCTGCACAGCTCCAAAAGTCCTGAAGCTTCACGGAAGATGTTTTCCAAATATATAAAAAATATTGAGAGCAAGAACTTCACCAGGGGGGCCACACCCTGCCCACGAGGGTGGGGGCGCGCCCTACCCCCCTGGGTGCGCCCCCTACCTCGTGGGCCCCCTGGTGGTCCTCCGGTGGCCATCTTCTGCTATATGGAGTCTTTTGATGGAAAAAAATCATAAGCCATCTTCTCGGACGAAACTCCGCCGCCACGAGGCGGAACCTTGGCGGAACCAATCTAGGGCTCTGGCGGAGCTGTTCTGCCGGGGAAACTTCCCTCCCGGAGGGGGAAATCATCGCCATCATCATCACCGATGCTCCTCTCATCGGGAGAGGGCAATCTCCATCAACATGTTCATCGGCACCATCTCATCTCAAAACCCTAGTTCATCTCTCGTATCCAATTCTTGTCTCCAAGTCCGGGATTGGTGCTAGTAGGTTGATAGTAGTGTTAATTACTCCTTGTAGTTGATGCTAGTTGGTTTAATTGGTGGAAGATCATATGTTCAGATCCTATATGCATATTAATACCCCTCTGATTATGAACATGTTTATGCTTTGTGAGTAGTTACTTTTGTTCCTGAGGACATGGGAGAAGTCTTGCTATTAGTAGTCATGTGAATTTGGTATTCGTTCGATATTTTGATGAGATGTATGTTGTCTCTTCTCTAGTGGTGTTATGTGAACGTCGACTACATGACACTTCACCATTATTTGGGCCTAGAGGAAGGCATTGGGAAGTAATAAGTAGATGATGGGTTGCTAGAGTGACAGAAGCTTAAACCCTAGTTTATGCGTTGCTTCGTAAGGGGCTGATTTGGATCCATATGTTTCATGCTATGGTTAGGTTTACCTTAATACTTTCGTTGTAGTTGCGGATGCTTGCAATAGAGGTTAATCATAAGTGGGATGCTTGTCCAAGTAAGGACAGTACCCAAGCACCGGTCCACCCACATACCAAATTATCAAAGTACCGAACGCGAATCATATGAACATGATGAAAACTAGCTTGACGATATTCCCATGTGTCCTCGGGAGCGCTTTACATCATATAAGAGTTTGTCCAGGCTTGTCCTTTGCTACAAAAAGGATTGGGCCACCCTGCTGCACTTTATTTACTTTTGTTACTTGTTGCTCGTTACAAATTATCTTATCACAAAACCATCTGTTACCACTTATTTCAGTACTTGCAGAGAATACCTTGCTGGAAACCGCTTATCATTTCCTTCTGCTCCTTGTTGGGTTCGAAACTCTTACTTATCGAAAGGACTATGATAGATCCCCTATACTTGTGGGTCATCAAGGGGAAAGGACCAGGGGGCTCGGGTGTCTCCAGGCGCTCGGTCGAGGACGGGGGAGGAAGCAGGAGGTGGCGTCCGCTTCGCGTGCGGGCGACACGCCTCTGCTAGTAGGCAGAGGTAGACGAGGAGGAGGAGGAGGAGGAGGTGGGCTGGGCCAGCTGGGCTGCCAGGTAAGCCAGGTGGTTTCTAGCCCTTTTCTATTTCTGTTTTTGTTTTCTAATTCTTCTGTAGCTTCAGGGCTTTATTAAAAATATCTAGACATTCTCAAAAATCATGAAACTACTCATGGCTACTGTTTAGAGTATATCCGACAGTAAACATTTTAGTTTATGATTATTTGGACATTTAAAATATTTTATAGCATTTAAATGTCCAAATGCAAATAACATATGATTTAATCCAGTGACCTTATGATGTCCTATAAAAGTGTGCACCATTTTTGTCAGAGGTTCTAGACCAAGGCAAAGATGATGAACATTTTAGAAGGGCATTTCAGGTTCATTGAAAAAGATTTTGGTAAACCCTAGTTAGATTAAGAGGGTGCTGGGGGTTCTGTCATCCCCATTTCAAGTTTCCGAGGGAAAGTAAACATGATGCATGGAGATTATGCAATGACAGGCAAGACTAAGCTAGGGCTGTGACAAATCACCCCCACTAAACAAGAATCTCGTCCCGAGATTCAAGCGTAGGGTAAGATGAAGGGGGAACACAAACTAACATAATCTTCACGATCCAGGTTGCTCTTCATAAAGGCATTGATTCAATCACCATCTTTGTTTCATCGTCTTTCTGTGAGAACTCCAGTCAACATGGCAACGAGAGGAAAAGGAAACTCTAGATGGATCGATCTTCTCGAAGATCGAACAACTCAGGATCAACTCACGGAATGAGACATAGCAACATCTCTCGAGCTGAGACACGAAGCATACATCCAAAGGGATGGAGTGAAACAGATGACGAAGGTTCACTAGGTAGGCAACAATTCCACACCTAAGAAGATGGTGGACGAAGTGAGAGTAGCGAGGAGTTAATTGCTATGATTCCATAGCGGGGCACCTTAGGGAAGGTGGCTCGTAGAATTAAAGACTTAAGTGGCAAAAAGAATTACTTTTGATATAGAGATCATGGAGAGTCTTTATACCAGCCTAAGGCAATCATAATCGATCGTTTGGCGGAGTTTAAAGGAATGGCATATCCGGATTCGAATGGGTGATGTGGACTACCTTGTTGAAGACAATGCGATGGATGATTTTGCTTATCATCGGAAATGGATGGGACCCATGGTAGGATGGCACAAAGGCGGTTGCAAGCTGGGAACAAAATGCGACGTTGGGAATGTTCCAACCATCATATCTGCCTGAGATTCAGATCTGGTTGGGAACGGGATATTTCAGACAGCTTGTCTAGAAAGAAAGTTTGCAACACAAGTCGATGAGATGGCGTTGCGAGATTCTCGGGGAGTGAGCTACGATAGCAAGCTCCAAAACATGAGCTGGTTCTGCTACATACATGTGAACACGTTGTCCAAGACATGCATGACCACATAGTAGTCTTACAACGGAACACTACCGAGTTCTGATTGGGAATCATCATTGCGGAGGGCGAAGTCCTGCGCATGTACCTTTGGGTCCTTAAGGATTAGCACTTAAGAACTTATTTTCCTTGAACAAATCAATCAGTGGCTTGGTGTGCTAGGAACACATATGGAGTGGAGGCGGCCAACCTATCAAGCCATAGAGCACTTCGCACGTGCATGGCTAACTTGGGATGATTCCAGAGGAAGCAAAAACAATCATTCTCATATTCACGGCAGCAACTTGCATAGAATGCGCATGAATTCGAGGAAGTCACTTCTTCCATCCAAGCATAAGCTTCATGAATGGAACACGAAGGCATTGCTTACAAAGTTTCCAACACTAACTTAGATGTTCAGCATGAATCATGGACAAGATGAAATTGTTGTCAATGGGCTCAACAACAAACCATCCAGGCTTCCATATAGATGGAATTCCATAATTAAGTGAACACGGTGATAGCCTTGGTCAGACCAAAGGATGTAATGGTGTATGCTCGAGGAGACAACCACGAGTAAGACAACATTACGAACATCGTTGGTTCTGATTTGATTTGACGATATCCCATACTCAATCAAGGATTGGAAGACAATGGTGCCAACAATTGATCACGAGGATCAATTAATGAAGATATCATCTTTCTTCAACACACAAACACAAACAAAAGATATCCCTTTGAATGAATTGAGTCCGATAAAGCTTTCATCTTCCAACTCTCCAAGTTGTTTTTTAGCTTAAACAACTAGCCCAAGGGCATCCAACACAGATCCTTGGAGAAAGGGTGGTTTAGAGGAAAACCAACTTGATCACGAGCTCAACATAACGGCCAGGAAACAACATGGTGATACTTCCGAGAAGATATTCGGAAAATCACGAACCACCGATATGTTACTAAGATCGAGAACAATCTTGCTTTTCGGGGCAAGACGATATGATCAAAAGAGCAAGGAATTAACATAGTCCAAACTCATTGATCGAAGGGTGCACCAAGAAAATGGACTAGGTAACAAAATCAATCTTAGAATAGTGATCCAATAACCAACACGCTAAGAATGATATTAATGTCCATTAACTACCAAGCAACACATTTGCTAGGAGTATTGATTTCACACATCACGATTCACTTGTCAGCATTCCGATTGCGACAACACGGAACCGAGGAATGAATAATGATGGAGAGAAGTATCACTGCATCAAGAATTCAAAAGAGGTGGTGCAATTCTCATGACAATCCCAATGTAAAGAGGGTAACACTCCAAGGTGGAACAGAACAAAAGCTGGATTAGCATTTGATCTATGGAGTACGACTACTTTGACCCAATCCTATATATGGATAAGGTACTGGAGTTCGTTTTCCTAGTCATTCCGGAATAAAATGGCTTGATGGACCACAGAAATAATAGGCATCGATGAACACGAATACGGGACTACTCCTGACTATCAATTGATAGATGGGGGTCAGAATACAACTAAAGAGGGACAACTCAAAGGAACATGTGTTTTTTTGAGTTGTGGATGCATGGATTAGTATGTCGAACAAATTCAACATATTTCTTCTAGATAACCCATGCAGACAGGTAGGATTGGCAGAGTCACAATGTAGAATGGAGAACTCATCAAGAGAACTCATCAAGAGCACTCTTATTGTGATCTTTTGGTTGAAAAGAACTTCTGCCATATCGGTTCGTGGTTTTGGAAGAACGATATACCACGAACCTTGAGGACTATCACAAAGGTTACTAATATCCTAAAGGAACTAGCAAACACTACCAACATGAATGAGTAGAGTGAATCTCGGGTTCAAGAACCCATGAATGGAATGCCTACTAACTAAATGGCATCACGGGATGCTTTTGAGAATGGTGGCCAGAATCAACACACTTGAAACACAAAACATGGCTAGATTACTAGGTGACTCCCTAAAACACCTAGGTTCATAATAATAGCTCCAACATATATGTCGAGGCAATAGAGTACCTCAACAGACCGTTTAGTGCGCTTAATCTGGCCCAAAAAAACATCGGGAATGGAAAGAAGGGATTTGCAAATGCATCAGACTATTTAGAAACCTGGGATGACTCGGACATCATAACGGCTGCAAATGCTCAAAAGGTTTGAGACATCCTGCAAAATGGTGGCATAACCACTCAACACCACAAAATCAAGGTTCCGAGATCAACTGTCAACACACGGAAGTAGTAGGAACGGAACTGGGGGTTGAGACCAACAATCCTAAGAGTCTACGGATTAGTAACACGTGATCTTGATAGAAAGATGAGAAGCCCAGTTCTTAATCCCCGTAGAAGAGAAGAGGTTGACTCAGATCAGAAGGCATAAGGTAAAGGAGTAAAAAGAGCCTTACGTTCCCTTCCACAATCAATTCCCTTACATAACTAAAGCATTTCTAGACACGACTTCGACCAGTTTGGCTTGGTAATCCTACAGGCAGACGTGCTATGATACCAAAGCTGTCAGCACCCCGATCCTCAGCCACATCGATCTAGCATGTAACACATCATATCACTTTGCGGCCTCACGCACGGTATTCCCACGGGTGCCACCTTACCTAGCCCGGGACCATTTGCGCCTTTTGGCTCACGTATATGATAGTGTCGCTAGCATCCATATGACATAGAACCCGGGCAGACATGAATAGTTTTGAACCCAAAGTGGCACTAACTTATAGGGACAAGCATACATGACCCAGCAACGAATGTGCCGGTCATCAGCGAGTGAATTCGAGCTATAGCAACTGGGCTAGATGGACCCCGGGATTCCAGGCTGTAGCAGGCTAACAGGACTCTGAAAGACACCGCGTGACATTTCCCCGAAGGGACAGACACGGGATCGAGGGACACATGCCGACCAGTCTAAGTGTTTTGGAGCAGTAGCAACTGGGCTAACAGGACTTCGGTAAACTGGGATGTAGCAGACTACCATGGCTCAGTGGAAGCACTAGACTACATTTCCCCATAAGAGAGGCTACCAAGGATAGACAACTAGGTTGTCGGATCCCACACATACCAAGCATTTCAAATCATACACACAATATGCTCGATATGTGCAAATACAACATGGCATCACAACAAAACTCTACAACTCAAAGTATTTATTCATTAGGCTCTGAGGAGCCAAGTATTACAAACATGGGGCTCATGACCCCACATACAGAGCATACAAGCAACAAGCACATGAGGAAGCTTAACTTGTCTGAGTACAGACAACTACAAATGAAAAAGGCTGAGAAGCCTGCCTATCTGCAAGATCCTGCCGAGGGCACAAGATCGTAGTTGAGGTAACAAGCTAAACGTCGAAGTCCACGCGGAATTGATACGTCTCCAACGTATCTGTAATTTTTGATTGTTCCATGCTATTATATATTCTGTTTTGGATGTTAATGGGCTTTATTTTACACTTTTATATTATTTTTGGGACTAACCTATTAACCCAAGGCCCACTGCAAATTGCTGTTTTTTGCCTATTTCAGTGTTTCACAGAAAAGGAATATCAAACGGAATCCTAATGGAATGAAACCTTCGGGAGAGTTATTTTTGGAACAAACGTGATCCATGGGACTTGGAGTGGACGTCAAGAAACAATTGAGGAGGCCAGGAGGTAGGGGCGCGCCTACCCCCCTGGCCGCACCCTCCACCCCTGTGGGCCCCTCGTTGCTCCATCGACCTACTTCTTCCTCCTATATATATTCATATACCCCGAAAACATCCAGGAGCACCACGAAACCCTATTTCCACCGCCGCAACCTTCTGTACCCAAGAGATCCCATCTTGGGGCCTTTTTCAGAGCTCCGCTGGAGGGGGCATCGATCATGGAGGGCCTCTACATCAACTCCATGGCCTCTCCGGTGATGTGTGAGTAGTTTACTTCAGACCTTCGGGTCCATAGCCAGTCGCTAGATGGCTTCTTCTCTCTCTTTGGATCTCAATACAATGTTCTCCTCGATCTTCTTGGAGATCTATTCGATGTAACTCTTTTTGCGGTGTGTTTGTCGAGATCCGATGAATTGTGGGTTTATGAGCAAGTCTATCTATGAACAATATTTGAATCTTCTCTGAATTTTTTTATGCATGATTGGTTATCTTTGCAAGTCTCTATGAATTATCAGTGACAGAAAGGGAAACGACATGTATTGTATTGTATTGTTGCCTTGGGTTCAATCTTGCGGTGCTCGATCCCAGTGATAGAAAGGGAAACGACATGTATTGTATTGTTGCCATCGAGGATAAAAAGATGGGTTTTATATCATATTGATTGAGTTTATCCCTCTACATCATACCAGCTTACCTAATGTGTTACTCTGTTCTTATGAACTTAATACTCTAGATGCATGCTGGATAGCGGTCGATGTGTGGAGTAATAGTAGTAGACGCAGGCAGGAGTCGGTCTACTTGTCACGGACGTGATGCCTATATTCATGATCATGCCTAGATATTCTCATAACTATGCTAAATTCTATCAATTGCTCGACAGTAATTCGTTCACCCACCGTAATACTTATGCTATCTTGAAAGAAGCCACTAGTGAAACCTATGGCCCCTGGGTCTATTCTCCATCATATAAGTTTCCAATCTATTTTACTTTGCAATTTTTACTTTCAATATATATCATAAAAATACCAAAAATATTTATCTTATCATTATCATATCTATCAGATCTCACTCTCGTAAGTGACCGTGAAGGGATTGACAACCCCTTTATCGCGTTGGTTGCGAGGTTCTTATTTGTTTGTGTAGGTACGAGGGACTTGCGTGTAGTCTCCTACTGGATTGATACCTTGGTTCTCAAAAACTAAGGGAAATACTTACGCTACTTTGCTGCATCACCCTTTCCTCTTCAAGGGAAAACCAACGCAGTGCTCAAGAGGTAGCAAGAAGGATTTCTGGCGCCGTTGCCGGGGAGTCTACGCACAAGTCAAGACATACCAAGTACCCATCACAAACTCTTATCCCTCACATTACATTATTGCCATTTGCCTCTCGTTTTCCTCTCCCCCACTTCACCCTTGCCTTTTTATTCGCCTCTTTCCCGTTTGTTTTCTTGTACCATGGCTGATTCAAAAAGGGCTAAGGGTTCTCTCCCTGGTTTTACCTTGGATAGTCCCTCTGTCCTCTCTAAGCTCATAAATAATGATGCTATGGAGAGACCTACTGGGGTTATCAATGAGAGTTTGAATAATTTCAATGAAGATGATCCCAGAATTTTTCGTTATTTACTTGATGAATCTTTGAAAGACGCTTGGGATAGGCTATTAAGGATCTGAGCTAGCTATGTGCCCCAATATCAAATTGAGGTTTACCTGAAAAGCTTTTATATTGGTTTACCCTCTTCATTCAAGCGATTTCTAGATTCTATCTTTGAAGAAGGTTTTCTTGAGGGGGATCCCATTGATACTTATGAAAGGATGAAAACTATATTTGGGCACCCCATGAGTGAGAAGGTTGAATCTACCTCTCTTTTGTGCTTTTACCAAAATGAAATTATCAAAGAAATGAGGGCAAGATTAGATGCCAATTTCCGTAACGTACTTAATCTTTCTTCCACTATCAATGGCCACATGCTATCTCAAAATAAAAAGATAAATGCTATAGAAAAGAAATTTTCTCTTTTCTTTCCTAATACCAAAGATGGCAATACCTAGATCTACCCTTGCTTTTATGCCTAGCTAGGGGCGTTAAACGATAGCGCTTGTTGGAAGGCAACCCAATTTTATTTTTGTTCCTTGATTTTTTCTTATGTTTAGTAATAAATAATTCATCTAGCCTCTGTTTATATATTGTTTTATGATTTTAATTAGTGTTTGTGCCAAGTAGAACCTTTGGGAAGACTTGGGGAAAGTCTTTGTGATCTTACTGTAAAAAACAGAAACTTTAGCGCTCACGAGAATTGCTGCCATTTTTTATTGAAGAGAGATATTTAGTTAATTATTTTTGCAGACGATTAATAGATAAATTTCTCACGTCCAGCAATTTATTTTAGAAATTTTAGGGTTCCATAAGTAGTCGAAACCTACAGATTACTACAGACTGTTCTGTTTTTGACAGATTCTGTTTTGTGTGTGTTGTTTGCTTATTTTGATGAATCTATGGCTATTAATAGAGTTTATGAACCATAGAGAAGTTGTAATACAGTAGTTTTAACATCAATATAAATAAATAATGAGTTCATTACAGTACCTTGAAGTGGTAGTTTGTTTTATTTTACTAACGGAGCTCATGAGATTTTCTATTTGAGTTTTGTGTTGTGAAGTTTTCAAGTTTTGGGTAAGGATTTGATGGATTATGGAACAAGGAGTGGCAAGAGCCTAATCTTGGGGATGCCCAAGGCACCCCAAGGTAAAATCCAAGGACTACCAAAATCCTAAGTTTGGGGATGCCCCGGAAGGCATCCCCTCTTTTGTCTTCATCCATCGTTAACTTTACTTGGAGCTATATTTTTATTCACCACATGATATGTGTTTTGCTTGGAGCATCTTGTATGATTTGAGTCTTTGCTCTTTAGTTTACCACAATCATACTTTCCGTACACACCTTTTGGGAGAGACACACATAAATTGGAATTTGTTAGAATACTCTATGTGCTTCACTTATATTTTTTGAGTTAGATAATTTTGCTCTAGTGCTTCACTTATATCTTTTTAGAGCACGGTGGTGGTTCTATTTTATAGAAATAATTGATATCTCATGCTTCACTTATATTATTTTGAGAGTCCTTTAGAACAGCATGGTAATTTGTTTTGGGTATGAATTTAGTCCTAATATAATAGACATCCAAGATCGGTATAATAAAAACTATCATACAAAAAGTGCATTGGATATTATGAGAAGTTTGATACTTGATAATTGTTTTGAGAGATGAATATGGTGATATTAGAGTCATGCTAGTTGAGTAGTTGTGGATTTGAGAAATACTTGTGTTAAAGTTTGTGATTCCCGTAGCATGCACGTAGGGTGAACCGTTATGTGATGAAGTCGGAGCATGAATTATTTATTGATTGTCTTCCTTATGAGTGGCGGTCGGGGACGAGCGATGGTCTTTTCCTACCAATCTATCCCCTAGGAGCATGCGCGTAGTACTTTGTTTCGATAACTAATAGGTTTTTGCAATAAGTATGTGAGTTCTTTATGACTAATGTTGAGTCCATGGATTATACGCACTCTCACCCTTCCACCATTGCTAGCCTCTCTAATACCGCGCACCTTTCGCCGGTATCACACCCACCATATACCTTCCTCAAAACAGCCACCATACCTACCTATTATGGCATTTCCATAGCCATTCCGAGATATATTCCCATGCAACTTTCCACCGTTCCGTTATTATGACACGCTTCATCATTGTCATATTGCTTTGCATGATCATGTAGTTGACATCGTATTTGTGGCAAAGCCACCGTTCATAATTCTTTCATACATGTCACTCTTGATTCATTGCGTATCCCGGAACTCCGCCGGAGGCATTCACATAGAGTCATATTTTGTTCTAAGTATTGAGTTGTAATTCTTGAGTTGTAAGTAAATAAAGTGTGATGATCATCATTATTAGAGCATTGTCCCAAGTGAGGAAAGGATGATGGAGACTATGATTCCCCCACAAGTCGGGATGAGATTCCGGACGAAAAAAAAGAAAAAGAGGCCATAAAAAGAGAAAAGGCCCAAATAAAAAATGAGAGAAAAAGAGAGAAGGGACAATGTTACTATCCTTTTACCACACTTGTGCTTAAAAGTAGCACCAAGATCTTCATGATAGAGAGTCTCCTATGTTGTCACCTTCATATACTAGTGGGAATTTCACATTATAGAACTTGGCTTGTATATTCCAGTGATGGGCTTCCTCAAAATGCCCTAGGTCTTCATGAGCAAGCAAGTTGGATGCACACCCACTTAGTTTCTTTTGTTGAGCTTTCATACTCTTATAGCTCTAGTGCATCCGTTGCATGGCAATCCCTACTCACTCACATTGATATCTATTAATGGGCATCTCCGTAGCCCGTTGATACGCCTAGTTGATGTGAGACTATCTTCTCCTTTTTTTGTCTTCTCCACAACCACCATTCTATTCCACCTATAGTGTTATATCCATGGCTCACGCTCATATATTGCGTGAAGATTGAAAAGGTTTGAGAACATCAAAAGTATGAAACAATTTCTTGGCTTGTCATCGGGGTTGTGCATGATTTAAATATTTTGTGTGGTGAAGATAGAGCATAGCCAGACTATATGATTTTGTAGGGATAACTTTCTTTGGCCATGTCATTTTGAGAAGACATGATTGCTTAGTTAGTATGCTTGAAGTATTACTATTTTTATGTCAATATTAAATTTTTATCTTGAATCTTTTAGATCTGAATATTCATGCCACAATAAAGAGATTTACATTGATAATATGCTAGAAAGCATTCCATATCAAAAATTCTGTTTTTATCATTTACCTCCTCGAGGACGAGCAGGAATTAAGCTTGGGGATGCTGATACGTCTCCAACGTATCTATAATTTTTTATTGTTCCATGCTATTATATATTCTGTTTTGGATGTTAATGGGCCTTATTTTACACGTTTATATTATTTTTGGGACTAACCTATTAACCCAAGGCCCAGTGCAAATTGCTGTTTTTTTTGCCTATTTTAGTGTTTCACAGAGAAGGAATATCAAACAGAATCCAAACAGAATGAAACCTTTGGGAGAGTTATTTTTGGAACAAACGTGATCCAGGGGACTTGGAGTGGACGTCAAGAAACAATCGAGGAGGCTAGGAGGCAGGGGCGTGCCTACCCCCTGGGCGCGCCCTCCACCCCTGCGGGCCCCTCGTTGCTCCATCGACCTACTTCTTCCTCCTATATATATTCATATACCCCGAAAACATACAGGAGCACCAAGAAACCCTATTTCCACCGCTGCAACCTTCTGTACCCAAGAGATCCCATCTTCGGGCCTTTTCCGGAGCTCCGCCGGAGGGGGCATCGATCACAGAGGGCCTCTACATCAACTCCATGGCCTCTCCGGTGATGTGTGAGTAGTTTACTTCAGACCTTCGGGTCCATAGCTAGTAGCTAGATGGCTTCTTCTCTCTTTGGATCTCAATACAATGTTCTCCTCGATCTTCTTGGAGATCTATTCGATGTAACTCTTTTTGCGGTGTGTTTGTCGAGATCCGATGAATTGTGGGTTTATGATCAAGTCTATCTATGAACAATATTTGAATCTTCTCTGAATTCTTTTATGCATGATTGGTTATCTTTGCAAGTCTCTATGAATTATCAGTGACAGAAAGGGAAACGACATGTATTGTATTGTATTGTATTGTATTGTTGCTTTGGGTTCAATCTTGCGGTGCTCGATCCCAGTGACAGAAAGGGAAACGACATGTATTGTATTGTTGCCATCGAGGATAAAAAGATGGGTTTTATATCATATTGCTTGAGTTTATCCCTCTACATCATGTCATCTTACCTAATGCGTTACTCTGTTCTTATGAACTTAATACTCTAGATGCATGCTGGATAGCGGTCGATGTGTGGAGTAATAGTAGTAGACGCAGGCAGGAGTCGGTCTACTTGTCACGGACGTGATGCCTATATTCATGATCATGCATAGATATTCTCATAAATATGCTAAATTCTATCAATTGCTCGACAGTAATTCGTTCACCCACCGTAATACTTATGCTATCTTGAGAGAAGCCACTAGTGAAACCTATGGCCCCCGGTTCTATTCTCCATCATATAAGTTTCCAATCTATTTTACTTTGCAATTATTACTTTCAATCTATATCATAAAAATACCAAAAATATTTATCTTATCATTATCATATCTATCAGATCTCACTCTCGTAAGTGACCGTGAAGGGATTGACAACCCCTTTATCGTGTTGGTTGCGAGGTTCTTATTTGTTTGTGTAGGTACGAGGGACTTGCGTGTAGTCTCCTACTGGATTGATACCTTGATTCTCAAAAACTGAGGGAAATACTTATGCTACTTTGCTGCATCACCCTTTCCTCTTCAAGGGAAAACCAACGCAGTACTCAAGAGGTAGCAAGAATAATTTCTGGCGCCGTTGTCGGGGAGTCTACGCACAAGTCAAGACATACCAAGTACCCATCACAAACTCTTATCCCTCGCATTACATTATTTTCCATTTGCCTCTCGTTTTCCTCTCCCTCACTTCACCCTTGCCTTTTTATTCGCCTCTTTCCCGTTTGTTTTCTTGTACCATGGCCGATTCAAAAAGGGCTAAGGGTTCTCTCCCTGGTTTTACCTTGGATAGTCCCTCTATCCTCTCTAAGCTCATAAATAATGATGCTATGGAGAGACCTATTGGGGTTATCAATGAGAGTTTGAATAATTTCGATGAAGATGATCCCAGAATTTTTCGTTATTTACTTGATGAATATTTGAAAGACGCTTGGGATAGGCTATTAAGGATCCGAGCTAGCTATGTGCCCCAATATCAAATTGAGGTTTACCTGAAAAGCTTTTATATTGGTTTACCCTCTTCATTCAAGCAAGTTCTAGATCCTATCTTTGAAGAAGGTTTTCTTGAGGGGGATCCCATTGATACTTATGAAAGGATGAAAACTATATTTGGGCACCCCATGAGTGAGAAGGTTGAATCTACCTCTCTTTTGTGCTTTTACCAAAATGAAATTATCAAAGAAATGAGGGCTAGCTTAGATGCCAATTTCCGTAACGTACCTAATCTTTCTTCCACTATCAATGGCCACGTGCTATCTCAAAATAGAAAGATAAATGCCATAGAAAAGAAATTTTCTCTTTTCTTTCCTAATACCAAAAATGTTAGAGTTCAAGAATTTTGTTCGTACTTAAAAATGTGTCCATGTTATTTTAAAAGTATCAAAATTAGAAAACAACGAGAAACCAGTTTGCTACAGTAAACTGGATGACTATAGTAAATTGTCTCGAAAAAATGGCTCCGATAGCTACTTTTGACGTACTGCTACAGTAGCCTCTTCGGTACAGTTCCCGCTCCGCCATTTGCGGCTTCACTGGGCCAGCCCAGTCGGAGGGATCTCCTGTGTGTCGTGAGTTTATTTGTTTCAGGACCCCGATCCTAGGACACATCGATCTAGCATGTAACACATCATATCGCTTTGCGGCCTCACGCATGGTATTCCCATGGGTGCCACCTTACCTGGCCCGGGACCGTTTGCACCTTTTGGCTCACGTATATGATAGTGTCGCTAGCATCCATATGACAGAGAACCCGGGCCGACATGACTAGTCGTGAACTCAAAGTGGCACTAACTTTAGGGACAGGCATACATGACCCAGCAACGAAAGTGTCGCTCATCAGCGAGTGAATTCGAGCTGTAGTAACTGGGCTAGCAGGACTCCGGGATTCCTGGCTGTAGCAGGCTAACAGGACTCCGAAAGACACCGCGTGACATTTCCCCGAAGGGATAGACACAGGATCAAAGAAGGATACATGCCAACCAGTCTAAGTGTTCCGGAGCAGTATGTAACACCCCGAGACCGATGTGCCAGGTGTCCTTCGCTTATTCGCTGTCATTGCCTTGTCTTTGCTTGCGTGTCATGCATTGCATATCATGTCATCATGCGCATTTAATTTGCATACATGTTCGTCTCATGCATCCAAGCATTTTCCCCGTTGACCGTTTTGCAATCCGGCGCTCCTATGTCACCCGGTGTCCCCTTTTACCTCTTCTCGTGTGCGGGCGTTAAACGTTTTCGGATTGGACCGATACTTGTCATGCGTCCTTGGTTTACTACCGGTAGACCGCCTGTAAAGTTTCGTGCCATTTGGACTTCGTTTGATACTCCAACGGTTAACCGAGGGACCGAAAAGGCCTCGTGTGTGTTGCAGCCCAACACCCTTCCAAAGTGGCCCAAAACCCACCTAAACCCCCTCCATCATCTCGGTTGTTCGATCACGATCGCGTGGCCGAAAACCGCAGCTCATTTGGAGCTTCCTAGCTCCCTCTACCTCTATAAATAGGGCACCCCCGAAATTTTCGGGCAAACCCTAATCCCTCCCTCTCCTCGCGCGCCGGACACAAACCTCGCCGACGGACACGTCCAACTTACCTCCGCCGCCGCCACATGTCCGCCTCCCGTTGGCCGCCACCCGTGCCCACTTCGTCGGCCCGGGAGCCCACAGCCGGCCCCCGAAGCCCATCGTGCCAACACCGCCGCCCAGATCCCGCGCCTCCTCAATGCAGAGCTCCGCCGCCCTTCGCCCGTCTGGTCGACGGCGTAGCAGCTCGCCGGACCACCGCGCCTCGCCTCCCCATCATCTCCGCACCTCGCCGGAGGCCGTCACGCTCCTCATCGCCGACGCAAGCGCCGCCCGCCGCCTCCACGACACCCCGTGCCTCCTGCCTACTCCGGTTGCCGCCCGCAGTCCGCGGCCACGCCGGAATGCCCCTCGCCGGAGTCCAGTGACGCCGCCGTCGCCATGGATCGGGAGGAGTCGATCCAGCCGACCCTCCGTTCACCTCGTTGACTTTGCCTTCATGGGCCCCGCGGCCCATCTCCATCCCCGCCGGCCCGTTCCCTCCGGCCCACCTACCTCCTCCTCAGATGGGCCGAGCCCATGGGTGAGAAAACCCTCGATCTTCGCCCGATGCAAGTTTTAACTATTCTACACTCACCTATTTTTCTGCTAAGTCCCGAGGATTTTAGTATTTTATGCATTTTTCATCGCATCGTAACTCTGCACCCGTGGCTCTGATTCGTGCGTGTAGCATATCAAAATGTTTGTCTCGACGAGTACATCATTTCATCTCATTGCATCATTTTTATTTGAGCTCATCTTGATGCCCGAAATGCTGTTGGAAGAGGGCTATGTGATGAAATTGTCAGATCTGTTTCAGCAAATAGATATTTGTCATTTTTGCCATGATTAATGTGTGCATGATATGCTCCTGAGCTCTATATGAGTTTTGTTATATGCCATGCCATCTTTAAAGAGATGCTTACCATGTATTTTTGTGATATCTGTGGTGACTAGCACAAGCTTGCAGAGTAGTGTAATCGGTAATGCTGATTTCAGGGACTTAGAATTTCACCAAGTCTTTGTCCTGATTTTGTCGTTATGCCATATGTTCATGTTGTTTCCTAGTGATCCATGCCTCTTTTAAGGATGATAAGTAAGGATGATTTGTTAACATTGTGGTGCTCTATCCATGCATGTCTTTGTTTGCATTTATGGAGCACCCTATCTTGATTCAATCGAGCTCTACTTTTGCTATATCGTGAATCCTGGCAGATTGTTGACTTGTTAGCGATTTTGCAGAGGATGTTGCTATTGATCCGTGCATGCTATGTTGTTGTTCTTGCCATGTCTAGCTTCTATGCCATGTATTCTTGATGGTGTATGCTTAGTTTGTCATGCCATGCTCTGTAGTAGTGCATCGAGCTTGTAAACATGCCTACTCATTAACTGTTTTGCATGCTCCAGTTTTTTCACTAACTCTGAGATCTCTTTATGTTTTTGTCATGTTCACATGCTTGTAATTGTATTTTCTGATCCCTTTTGGCTCAAGGTCACTAAGGGACTTTTGTTAAGTGCTTTGAGTAGCTTCATGCCATGCCTTGCTTTGCCATGTTAAGTTCCTGTAGCATGTAGTTTTCATGCTATGAAGTGTGCTTCCTGATGAAAAATTTCCAGACTTGTGTTAATTTCACTAAGTTTGAAACCTGTTATCATTTGCACTTTTGTCATGCTTGTTTGAACCTGTTAATGGATGATTTAGCCGTAGCTCAGTGTTCATCTTTTGTCAAGCATCATGAGTGGATCCCTGCCATGTATTTTGTTGTCATGTGTGAGTGCTGTAGCATATTTATCTTGTTGCATTTAGATGGTTACTTGTTGTTTATCGCAGACCGGTGCCATATTTGTTTTGCTTGCCATTTCCAAACCGTGCATCCAATTCCGGTGATCTTTATATCGATTTCAACCGAAATCACCTCACCTTTCCAGTGGCACTCTTGTATTTCCAAGTTGAGTCCAGGTTCAATCATCCATTTGCAAATCATGCATATGCACCGCATACCGCATCCCGCATATTATACCATGTTCACGTGTGGTTTGTTTACTATGTTGTGTGCTTCTTTCCGGTGTTTGCTTCTTCGGGTTGGTTCCGATAACGTCGCATTTGTGAGGACCCGTTTGACTACGTCCGTTTGTCTTCTTCATGGACTCGTTCTTCTTCCTTGCGGGATTTCAGGCAAGATGACCATACCCTCGAAATCACTTCTATCTTTGCTTGCTAGTTGCTCACTCTTTTGCTATGCCTATGCTGCGATACCTACCACTTGCTTATCATGCCTCCCATATTGTTGAGCCAAGCCTCTAACCCACCTTGTCCTAGCAAACCGTTGTTTGGCTATGTTACCGCTTTGCTCAGCCCCTTTTATAGCGTTGTTAGTTGCAGGTGAAGATTGGAGCTTGTTCCATGTTTGGAACATGGATATTTGTTGGGATATCACATTATCTCTTTTTAATTAATGCATCTATATACTTGGTAAAGGGTGGAAGGCTCGGCCTTATGCCTGGTGTTTTGTTCCACTCTTGCCGCCCTAGTTTCCGTCATATCGGTGTTATGTTCCTGGATTTTGCGTTCCTTACGCGGTTGGGTTATAATGGGAACCCCTTGACAGTTCGCCTTGAATAAAACTCCTCCAGCAAGGCCCAACATTGGTTTTACCATTTGCCACCTAGCCTTTTTCTTTCCCTTGAGTCGGCCGTCTCAAGGGTCATCTTATTTTAACCCCCCCGGGCCAGTGCTTCTCTAAGTGTTGGTCCAAACTGAGCGATGTCCGAGGCTACCAGGGGCAACTCTGGGATGGCTTACCCGACGTCTGCTCATCCGGTGTGCCCTGAGAACGAGATATGTGCAGCTCCTATCGGGATTTGTCGGCACATCTGGGTGGCTTTGCTGGTCTTGTTTTACCATTGTCGAAATGTCTTGTAACCGGGATTCCGAGCCTGATCGGGTCTTCCCGCTAGAAGGAATATCCTTCGTTGACCGTGAGAGCTTGTGATGGGCTAAGTTGGGACACCCCTGCAGGGTTTTGAACTTTCGAAAGCCGTGCCCGCGGTTATGGGCAGATGGGAATTTGTTAATGTCCGGTTGTAGAAAACCTGAAGTTGACCTTAATTAAAATGCACCAACCGCGTGTGGTACCGTGATGGTCTCTTCTCGGCGGAGTCCGGGAAGTGAACACGGTGTTGGAGTTATGCTTGACGTAGGTTGTTCTAGGATCACTTCTTGATCATAGTTTATCGACCGTGCCTTGCCTTCTCTTCTCGCTCTCATTTGCGTATGTTAGCCACCATATATGCTAGTCGCTTGCTGCAGCTCCACCTCATACCTTTTACTTTACCCATAAGCTTAAATAGTCTTGATCGCGAGGGTGTGAGATTGCTGAGTCCCCGTGACTCACAGATACTTCCAAAACCAGCTTGCAGGTGCTGTTGAACCGTGCGGATGACGCAACCAAGCTCAAGGAGGAGCTTGATGAAGATCTTGTCCTTTGTGTTGTTTCATTCTAGTTGATCAGTAGTGGAGCCCAGTTGGGGTCGATCGGGGATCTGTGTAGCATTTGGGGTAGTCTTCTTTTATTTTGGTTCCGTAGTCGGACCTTGATTGTATCTGGATGATGTAATGCTTTATTCATGTAATTGTGTGAAGTGGCGATTGTAAGCCAACTATGTATCTCTTTCCCTTATGTATTACATGGGTTGTGTGAAGATTACCTCACTTGCGACATTGCTTTCAATGCGGTTATGCCTCTAAGTCGTGCTTCGACACGTGGGAGATATAGCCGCACCGAGGGCGTTACACAGTAGCAACTGGGTTAACAGGACTTCGGTAAACCGGGCTATAGCAGACTACCATGGCTCAATGGAAACACTAGACTACATTTCCCCATAAGAGAGGCTACCGAGGATAGACAACTAGGTTGTCGGATCCCACACATACCAAGCATTTCAAATCATACACACAATATGCTCGATATGTGCAAATACAACATGGCATCACAACAAAACTCTACAACTCAAAGTATTTATTCATTAGGCTTCGAGGAGCCAAGTATTACAAACATGGGTCTCATGACCCCACATACGGAGCATACAAGCAACAAGAACATGCAAAAACTTATCTTGTCTGAGTGCACCCAACTACAAATGAAAAAGGCTGAGAAGCCTGACTATCTACAAGATCCCGCCAAGAGCACAAGATCGTAGCTTAGGTAACATGCTATACGTCGAAGTCCACGCGGAACTACTAGTGAGACTGAAGTCTCTCTTCAAAAACATAAATTAAGCAAACATGAGTACAAATGTACCCAGCAAGACTTACATCAGAACTAACTACATATGCATCGGTATCAACAAAGGGATGGTGGGGTTTAACTGCAGTAAGCCAGCTTTGACTCAGTGGCTATCTTGAACTACGACTGCGGATAACTCTTTTGAGGTGGCGCACACAACTGTTGGAAATATGCCCTAGAGGCAATAATAAAAGCATTATTATTATATTTCCTTATTCATGATAATTTTCTTTATTCATGCTATAATTGTGTTATCCAGAAATCGTAATACATGTGTGAATAACAGACACCAACATGTCCCTAGTAAGCCTCTAGTTGACTAGCTCGTTGATCAATAGATAGTCATGGTTTCCTGACTATGGACATTGGATGTCATTGATAACGAGATCACATCATTAGGAGAATGATGTGATGGACAAGACCCAATCCTAAACATAGCACAAGATCGTATAGTTCGTTTGCTAGAGTTTTTCAATGTCAAGTATCCTTTCCTTAGACCATGAGATCGTGTAACTCCCGGACACCGTAGGAGTGCTTTGGGTATACCAAACGTCACAACGTAACTGGGTGACTATAAAGGTAGACTACGGGTATCTCCGAAAGTGTCTGTTGGGTTGACATGGATCAAGACTGGGATTTGTCACTTCGTATGACGGAGAGGTATCACTGGGCCCACTCGGTAATGCATCATCATAATGAGCTCAAAGTGACCAAGTGTCTGGTCACGGGATCATGCATTATGGTACGAGTAAAGTGACTTGCCGGTAACGAGATTGAACGAGGTATTGGGATACCGACGATCGAATCTTGGGCAAGTAACATATCGATTGACGAAGGGAATTGTATACGGGGTTGATTGAATCCTCGACATCGTGGTTCATCCGATGAGATCGTCGTGGAGCATGTGGGAGCCAACATGGGTATCCAGATCCCGCTGTTGGTTATTGACCGGAGAGTCGTCTCGGTCATGTCTGCTTGTCTCCCGAACCCGTAGGGTCTACACACTTAAGGTTCGGTGACGCTAGGGTTGTGAAGATATGTATATGCAGTAACCCGAATATTGTTCGGAGTCCCGGATGAGATCCCGGACGTCACGAGGAGTTCCGGAATGGTCCGGAGGTAAAGAATTATATATAGGAAGTGCTGTTTCGGCCATCGGGACAAGTTTCGGGGTCACCGGTATTGTACCGGGACCACCGGAAGGGTCCCGGGGGTCCACCGGGTGGGGCCACCTATCCCGGGGGGCCCCATGGGCTGAAGTGGGAGGGAACCCATCCCAAAGTGGGCTGGGGCGCCACCCCCCAAGGGCCCATGCGCCTAGGGTTGGGGGGGGGGAACCCTAAAGGGGGCGCCCCCTTGCTTGGGGGGCAAGCCCCCCACCCCTTGGCCGCCGCCCCCTAGGAGATCCCATCTCCTAGGGCCGGCCACCCCCCCTTGGCACCCCTATATATAGTTGAGGAGAGGGGAGGACTTCATACCTCAGCCTTGGCGCCTCCCTATCTCCCCGTTACGTCTCTCCCTCGTAGTATAGGCGAAGCCCTGCTACTGTGACGCCCTGCATCCACCACCACGCCGTCGTGCTGCTGGATCTTCATCAACCTCTCCTCCTCCCCTTGCTGGATCAAGAAGGAGGAGACGTCCCCCGTCCCGTACGTGTGTTGAACGCGGTGGTGCCGTCCGTTCGGCGCTTGCTCATCGGTGATTTGGATCACGTCGTGTTCGACTACATCATCACCGTTCTTTGAACGCTTCCGCACGCGATCTACAAAGGTATGTAGATGCATCTGATGACTCGTTGCTAGATGAACTCCTAGATGGATCTTGGTGAAACGAGTAGGAAAATTTTTGTTTTCTGCAACGTTCACCAACAGTGGCATCATGAGCTAGGTCTATGCGTAGTTCTTCTTGCGCGAGTAGAACACAATTTGTTGTGGGCGTAGATTTGTCAACTTTCTTGCCGCTACTAGTCTTTTCTTGCTTCAGCGGTATTGTGGGATGAAGCGGCCCGGACCAACCTTACACGTACGCTTACGTGAGACCGGTTCCACCGACTAACATGCACTAGTTGCATAAGGTGGCTGGCGGGTGTCTGTCTCTCCCACTTTAGTTGGAGCGGATTCGATGAACAGGGTCCTTATGAAGGGTAAATAGAAGTTGACAAATCACGTTGTGGCTTTAACGTAGGTAAGAAGTCGTTCTTGCTAGAACCCTAAATTCAGCCACGTAAAACTTGCAACAACAATTAGAGGACGTCTAACTTGTTTTTGCAGCAAGTGGTTTGTGATATGATATGGCCAAAGTTGTGATGAATGATGAATGATCTATATGTGATGTATGAGATGTTCATGCTATTGTATTAGGAATCACGACTTGCATGTCGATGAGTATGAAAACCGGTAGGAGCCATAGGAGTTGTCTTTATTCTTTTATATGACCTGCGTGTCATTGAGAAACGCCATGTAAATTACTTTACTTTATTGCTAAACGCGTTAGCCATAGTAGTAGAAGTAATAGTTGGCGAGCAACTTCATGGAGACACGATGATGGAGATCATGATGATGGAGATCATGGTGTCAAGCCGGTGACAAGATGATCATGGAACCCCAAGATGGAGATCAAAGGAGCTATGTGATATTGGCCATATCATGTCACGTTTATTATTTGATTGCATGTGATGTTTATCATGTTTTGCATCTTGTTTACTTAGAACGACGGTAGTAAATAAGATGATCCCTCATACAATTTCAAGAAGTGTTCTCCCCTAACTGTGCACCGTTGCTAAAGTTCGTCGTTTCGAAGCACGCCGTGATGATCGGGTGTGATAGATCCTTACGTTCACATACAACGGGTGTAAGACAGTTTTACACATGCAAAACACTTAGGGTTAACTTGACGAGCCTAGCATGTACAGACATGGCCTCGGAACACAGAAGACCGAAAGGTCGAGCATGAGTCGTATAGAAGATACGATCAACATGAAGATGTTCACCGACGTTGACTAGTCCGTCTCACGTGATGATCGGACACGGTCTAGTTAACTCGGATCATGTAATACTTAGATGACTAGAGGGATGTCTAATCTAAGTGGGAGTTCATTAATAATTTGATTTGATGAACTTAATTATCATGAACTTAGTCTAAAATATTTTACAATATGTCTTGTAGATCAAATGGCCAACGTAGTCCTCAACTTCAACGCGTTCCTAGAGAAAACCAAGCTGAAAGACGATGGCAGCAACTATACGGACTGGGTCCGGAACCTGAGAATCATCCTCATAGCTGCCAAGAAAGATTATGTCCTACAAGCACCGCTAGGTGATCCACCCGTCCCACAGAACCAAGACGTTATGAACGCTTGGCAGACACGTGCTGATGACTACTCCCTCGTTCAGTGCGGCATGCTTTACAGCTTAGAGCCGGGGCTCCAAAAGTGTTTTGAGAGACATGGAGCATATGAGATGTTCGAAGAGCTGAAAATGGTTTTTCAAGCTCATGCCCGGATCGAGAGATATGAAGTCTCTGATAAGTTCTTCAGCTGTAAGATGGAGGAAAATAGTTCTGTCAGTGAGCACATACTCACTATGTCTGGGTTGCATAACCGCCTGTCTCAGCTGGGAGTTAATCTCCCGGATGATGCGGTCATTGACAGAATCCTCCAGTCGCTTCCACCAAGCTACAAGAGCTTTGTGATGAACTTCAACATGCAGGGGATGCAAAAGACCATTCCTGAGTTGTTCTCAATGCTGAAATCAGCGGAGGTAGAAGTCAAGAAGGAACATCAAGTGTTGATGGTCAATAAAACCACGAAGTTCAAGAAAGGCAAGGGTAAAAAGAACTTCAAGAAGGACGGCAAGGAGGTTTCCGCGCCCGGCAAGCAAGCTGCCGAGAAGAAGCCAAAGAATGGACCCAAGCCCGAGACTGAGTGCTTTTATTGCAAAGGGAAGGGTCACTGGAAGCGGAATTGCCCCAAATACTTAGCGGATAAGAAGGCCGGCAACACCAAAGGTATATTTGATATACATGTAATTGATGTGTACCTTACCAGTACTCGTAGTAGCTCCTGGGTATTTGATACCGGTGCCATTGCTCACATTTGTAACTCACAGCAGGAGCTGCAGAATAAACGGAGACTGGCGAAGGACGAGGTGACGATGCGCGTCGGGAATGGTTCCAAGGTCGATGTGATCGCCGTTGGCATGCTACCTCTACATTTACCTACGGGATTAGTTATAAACCTCAATAATTGTTATTTAGTGCCAAGTTTGAGCATGAACATTGTATCAGGATATCGTTTAATACGAGATGGCTACTCATTTAAATCCGAGAATAAATGGTTGTTCTATTTATATGAGAGATATGTTTTATGGTCATGCTCCTATGGTGAATGGTTTATTCTTTATGAATCTCGAACGTAATACTACACATGTTCATAATGTGAGTACCAAAAGATGTAAGGTTGATAATGATAGTCCCACATACTTGTGGCACTGCCGCCTTGGTCACATAGGTGTCAAACGCATGAAGAAGCTCCATGCAGAAGGACTTTTAGAGTCTCTTGATTATGAATCATTTGACACGTGCGAACCATGCCTCATGGGTAAGATGACCAAGACTCCGTTCTCAGGAACAATGGAGCGAGCAACCAACTTATTGGAAATCATACATACTGATGGGTGCGGTCCAATGAGTGTTGAGGCTCGCGGTGGCTATCTTTATGTTCTCACCCTCACAGATGACTTGAGTAGATATGGGTATATCTACTTAATGAAACACAAGTCTGAAACCTTTGAAAAGTTCAAGGAATTTCAGAGTGAGGTTGAAAATCAACGTGACAGGAAAATCAAGTTTCTATGATCAGATCGTGGAGGAGAATACTTGAGTCACGAATTTGGCACACACTTAAGAAAATGTGGGATAGTTTCACAACTCACGCCGCCTGGAACACCTCAGCGTAACGGTGTGTCCGAACGTCGTAATCGCACTCTATTAGATATGGTGCGATCTATGATGTCTCTTACCGATTTACCGCTATCTTTTTGGGGCTATGCTTTAGAGACTGCCGCATTCACTTTAAATAGGGCTCCATCGAAATCCGTTGAGACGACACCGTATGAATTATGGTTTGGGAAGAAACCTAAGCTGTCGTTTCTAAAAGTTTGGGGATGCGATGCTTATGTCAAGAAACTTCAACCTGAAAAGCTCGAACCCAAGTCGGAAAAATGCGTCTTCATAGGATACCCAAAAGAAACTATTGGGTACACCTTCTACCTCAGATCCGAAGGCAAGATCTTTGTTGCCAAGAATGGGTCCTTTCTAGAGAAAGAGTTTCTCTCGAAAGAAGTAAGTGGGAGGAAAGTAGAGCTTGATGAAGTATTACCTCTTGAACCGGAAAATGGCGCAACTCAAGAAAATGTTTCTGAGGTGCCTGCACCGACTAGAGAGGAAGTTAATGATGATGATCAAGATACTTCTGATCAAGCTCCTACCGAAATTCGAAGGTCCACAAGGACACGTTCCGCACCAGAGTGGTACGGCAACCCTGTCTTGGAAATCATGTTGTTAGACAACGGTGAACCTTCGAACTATGAAGAAGCGATGGCGGGCCCGGATTCCGACAAATGGCTAGAAGCCATGAAATCCGAGATAGGATCCATGTATGAAAATGAAGTATGGACTTTGACTGACTTGCCCATTGAACGGCGAGCCATAGAAAATAAATGGATCTTTAAGAAGAAGACAGACGCGGATGGTAATGTGACCATCTATAAAGCTCGACTTGTTGCTAAGGGTTATCGACAAGTTCAAGGGGTTGACTACGATGAGACTTTCTCACCGGTAGCGAAGCTAAAGTCCGTCCGAATCATGTTAGCAATTGCCGCATTCTACGATTATGAGATATGGAAAATGGACGTCAAAACGGCATTCCTTAATGGTTTCCTTAAGGAAGAATTGTATATGATGCAGCCGGAAGGTTTTGTCGATCCTAAGAATGCTGACAAGGTGTGCAAGCTCCAACGCTCGATTTATGGGCTGGTGCAAGCATCTCGGAGTTGGAACATTCGCTTTGATGAGATGATCAAAGCGTTTGGGTTTACGCAGACTTATGGAGAAGCCTGCGTTTACAAGAAAGTGAATGGGAGCTCCGTAGCATTTCTCATACTATATGTGGATGACATACTTCTGATAGGAAATGATATAGAACTCTTGGACAGCATCAAGGCCTACTTGAATAAGAGTTTTTCAATGAAGGACCTTGGAGAAGCTGCTTATATATTAGGCATCAAAATCTATAGAGATAGATCGAGACGCCTCATAGGTCTTTCACAAAGCACATACCTTGATAAGATATTAAAGAAGTTCAATATGGATCAATCTAAGAAGGGGTTCTTGCCTGTGTTACAAGGTATGAAATTGAGCTCAGCTCAATGTCCGACCACGGCAGAAGATATAGAAGAGATGAGCGTCATCCCCTATGCATCAGCCATAGGTTCTATTATGTATGCCATGCTGTGTACCAGACCTGATGTAAACCTTGCCGTAAGTTTGGGAGGAAGGTACCAAAGTAATCCTGGCAAGGAACACTGGACAGCGGTCAAGAATATCCTGAAGTACCTGAAAAGGACTAAGGAAATGTTTCTCGTTTATGGAGGTGACGAAGAGCTCGTCGTAAAGGGTTACGTCGACGCTAGCTTCGACACAGATCTGGATGACTCTAAGTCACAGACCGGATACGTGTATATTTTGAATGGTGGGGCAGTAAGCTGGTGCAGTTGCAAGCAAAGCGTCGTGGCGGGATCTACATGTGAAGCGGAATACATGGCAGCCTCGGAGGCATCACATGAAGCAATATGGGTGAAGGAGTTCATCACCGACCTAGGAGTCATACCCAATGCGTCGGGGCCAATAAAACTTTTCTGTGACAACACTGGAGCTATTGCACTTGCCAAGGAGCCCAGGTTTCACAAGAAGACAAGGCACATCAAGCGTCGCTTCAACTCCATTCGTGAAAATGTTCAAGATGGAGACATAGATATTTGTAAAGTACATACGGACCTGAATGTAGCAGATCCGTTGACTAAACCTCTCCCTAGAGAAAAACATGATCAACACCAGAATTCCATGGGTGTTCGATTCATCACAATGTAACTAGATTATTGACTCTAATGCAAGTGGGAGACTGTTGGAAATATGCCCTAGAGGCAATAATAAAAGCATTATTATTATATTTCCTTATTCATGATAATTGTCTTTATTCATGCTATAATTGTGTTATCCGGAAATCGTAATACATGTGTGAATAACAGACACCAACATGTCCCTAGTAAGCCTCTAGTTGACTAGCTCGTTGATCAACAGATAGTCATGGTTTCCTGACTATGGACATTGGATGTCATTGATAACGAGATCACATCATTAGGAGAATGATGTGATGGACAAGACCCAATCCTAAACATAGCACAAGATCGTATAGTTCGTTTGCTAGAGTTTTTCAATGGCAAGTATCCTTTCCTTAGACCATGAGATCATGTAACTCCCGGACACCGTAGGAGTGCTTTGGGTATACCAAACGTCACAACGTAACTGGGTGACTATAAAGGTAGACTACGGGTATCTCCGAAAGTGTCTGTTGGGTTGACATGGATCAAGACTGGGATTTGTCACTTCGTATGACGGAGAGGTATCACTGGGCCCACTCGGTAATGCATCATCATAATGAGCTCAAAGTGACCAAGTGTCTGGTCACGGGATCATGTGTTACGGTACGAGTAAAGTGACTTGCCGGTAACGAGATTGAACGAGGTATTGGGATACCGACGATCGAATCTCGGGCAAGTAACATATCGATTGACGAAGGGAATTGTATACGGGGTTGATTGAATCCTCGACATCGTGGTTCATCCGATGAGATCATCGTGGAGCATGTGGGAGCCAACATGGGTATCCAGATCCCGCTGTTGGTTATTGACCGGAGAGTCGTCTCGGTCATGTCTGCTTGTCTCCCGAACCCGTAGGGTCTACACACTTAAGGTTCGGTGACGCTAGGGTTGTGAAGATATGTATATGCAGTAACCTGAATATTGTTCGGAGTCCCGGATGAGATCCCGGACGTAACGAGGAGTTCCGGAATGGTCCGGAGGTAAAGAATTATATATAGGAAGTGCTGTTTCGGCCATCGGGACAAGTTTCGGGGTCACCGGTATTGTACCGGGACCACCGGAAGGGTCCCGGGGGTCCACCGGGTGGGTCCACCTATCCCGGGGGGCCCCATGGGCTGAAGTGGGAGGGAACCCAGCCCAAAGTGGGCTGGGGCGCCACCCCCCAAGGGCCCATGCGCCTAGGGTTGGGGGGGGAACCCTAAAGGGGGCGCCCCCTTGCTTGGGGGGCAAGCCCCCCACCCCTTGGCCGCCGCCCCCCTAGGAGATCCCATCTCCTAGGGCCGGCCACCCCCCCTTGGCACCCCTATATATAGTTGAGGAGAGGGGAGGACTTCATACCTCAGCCTTGGGGCCTCCCTATCTCCCCGTTACGTCTCTCCCTCGTAGTATAGGCGAAGCCCTGCTACTGTGACGCCCTGCATCCACCACCACGCCGTCGTGCTGCTGGATCTTCATCAACCTCTCCTCCTCCCCTTGCTGGATCAAGAAGGAGGAGACGTCCCCCGTCCCGTACGTGTGTTGAACGCGGTGGTGCCGTCCGTTCGGCGCTTGGTCATCGGTGATTTGGATCACGTCGTGTTCGACTACATCATCACCGTTCTTTGAACGCTTCCGCACGCGATCTACAAAGGTATGTAGATGCATCTGATGACTCATTGCTAGATGAACTCCTAGATGGATCTTGGTGAAACGAGTAGGAAAAAAATTGTTTTCTGCAACGTTCACCAACAACAAGTCCACATATTCCCATTCAATACACCACTATGGATCCGCTCCCGTCTCCCTACGAGAACGTCATCCATAGAACTCACGCTTATCTTGCACATTTTAGGGTATCCACTTTCACTTGTCTATGAACTATACAGGCAACCCAGAGGTCCTTTACCGCGAACGCGGCTATTCAAATAGATCATTTATAACCCTGCAGAGGTGTACTTCTTCACACACGCTCTCGCCACTTACCACCATGTACACATCGTGTATCTCGGCAATCTTCAAGCGGAAGCCTGGCGAGGGAGTCGGCCACGACCTGACTAACCACACAAGTCTCTAGTCCAGGTTTATCGCCTATTCGGGTTCCATCCGCGAGGAGATCCGGCCGGGGTTTCACTCACAGCCCCAAACGATGTGTGAAGGGTTCCCGAGACACCAAACGGGCGCCCGGTACACCGTGCCACGGTGTATCTACCACATCATAGCCCACCCCTAGGGTCAGCGCTACGCACGGCCTCCAACACATATCCTACAAACACCAGAAACAAGTTGCAACTCCTGGACAGAGATTGAGGCGGTTAATAAGTCGAGAGGGTTCATTGGTTTCGGGCCCAACGCGTGGTAGTAGCTGTTCATGGATCACAAACACAGAACTCAGTTCCTAATGACGGTTTCAATGAGACAACCTGCCATGTACTCCTACATGGCCTCTCACTGGTACCTTTACCAAATCGTGTTCACACACTTAGCTCTCAACAGTAGGACATGTTCACAACTTCCCAATTCATCCCTGATGAATCAGACCTGACACAACTCTAAGCAGTCGCAGGCATGACAAACAAGCATGAATGAGTAGGCACATCAGGGCTCAAACAACTCCTACTCCTACTAGTGGGTTTCATCTATTTACTGTGGCAATGACAGGTCATGCAGAGGAAAGGGGTTCAATTACCGCAGCATGTAATAGTTGAATCATTGTTGTCCTAATGCAGTAAAAAGAGAGGAGAAGCAAGAGAGTGGGATTGTATCGGAATGAACAAGGGGTTTTTGCTTGCCTGGCACTTCTGAAGATAGTATAGTTCTTCATCGGTGTCATCGATCACATCGTCGGTAGGTCGTCTACTGAGAGGGGACAAACACCGGCAACAGAGAAGGAAACATAATTAATGCAATGCACACTATGATGCATGATCATGACATGGTGAGTGTGTTGGGCTAATGCAGCTACAACCAGATGGGTTTGAGTTATTTTGAACCAAAGGTTCAACTCCAAACTTAAACTATGAATTCAAATAGTGCATTATCATGCTTTGATCTAAACAGCAAGGTTAAGTTGCTTTATCATGCATGAAACTGATACAGATGGATAGATTGGATTTTTCTGATCATTTTTCATATATAACTCTTTGAATTTGGAGCTACAGATTAATTTCTATTATTTTTAGGAGTTTTGGGCATTTTTTGGAATTTCCTGAATTATTAAAAACCAGAAAATGATTAACTGCGTCAGCACTACGTCACTGTGACGTCAGCAGGGTCAACAGGGTCGCCCAGAGTCAAACCTGACATGTGGGGTCCACACATCAGTGGCACAGTTAGTTAACTGGGTTAATTAGCATTAAGCTAACCCTAATTAAAGTGTTAGCAGGGCTGGGCCCACACATCAGTGGCACGGTAGGTTAATTTAGTTAAATTATAAACTTAACCAAAATTAGCAGGGGCGAGGGCCCACTTGTCAGCGACCCAGGGGGTCATTTGGTTAGTGCCTAACCGGTGTTTAGCCGGAGTTAAGGCCGCCGGTGAGGCCAGTCGCGGTGGAGGTCGTCGGAATTCCTCCTCCGGCGACCATTTGGACGGAGGAGGCCACGAGCGAGGAGCTGGGGCTCGTCCACGTCGTTAGGAGCAAACGAGAGGGGCGGGGGTGGCCTAAGCTCGCCGGAAACGAGCTCGCGGCGGTGCGGTTACTATGGTGGCGATGGCGTCGGGCGCTACAGAGCGCGGGCGGGTTCAGGGGCTCTACGGCCTCCTGGCGTCACCACGAGCATGACCCAGTACGCGGGCGCCACTAACGTGAGCTAAAACGACGGTAGTGCCATGCTCGCCGTTGATGAGCTCATGGGCACTTGCGTCCGATGGCTACGGTGCGGAAACGAGCACGAGGAAGGAGGGGAAACAGAGGATAGCTCATGGGGAGGTCAATGAGTAGCTCAGCGTGCTCGAGGACGCTCGGAGGTCGGCGAATCGAGCGACGTCATTCGTCGGAGTAGACGAGGAAGATGGCGACGGTGACGACGCTGCAGGGCATCCGCGGGCGCGTCCCTCGGCTTGGAGCTTCACGGCATCAAGGCGGAGCTAGAGGTCACAGCCACTGGGCAAGGGGACAGCGTGGGTGCGGTGCTTTGCGGCGGCGCACTTCGGCAGTGCTCGGGCTGCCCCGGAGAGAGAGAGAGAGAGAGAAAGAGAGAGAGAGCAGAGCAGAGGGGAGAGAGGCTGTGAGTGAGGGGAAAGGACCAGGGGGCTCGGGCGTCTCCAGGCGCTTGGTCGAAAACGGGGGAGGAAGCAGGATGTAGCGTCCGCGGGCGACACGCCTCTGCCAGTTGGCAGAGGTAGACGACGAGGAGGAGGAGGTGGGCTGGGCCAGCGAGCTGGGCCAGTTGGGCTGCCAGGTAAGCCAGGTGGTTTCTAACCCTTTTCTATTTCTATTTCTGTTTTCTAATTCTTCTGTAGCTTCAGGGCTTTATTAAAAATATCTAGACATTCTAAAAAATCATGAAACTACTCATGGCCACTGTTTAGAGTATATCCAACAGTAAACATTTTAGTTTATGATTATTTGGACATTTAAAATATTTTATAGCTTTTAAATGTCCAAATGAAAATAACATATGATTTAATCCAGTGATCTTATGATGTCCTAGAAAAGTGTGAATCATTTTTGTCAGAGGTTCTAGATCAAGACAAAGATGATGAACATTTTAGAAGGGCATTTTAGGTTCATTGAAAAAGATTTTGGTAAACCCTAGTTGGATTAAGAGGGTGCTGAGGGTTCTATCATCCCTATTTCAAATTTCCGAGAGAAAGTAAACATGATGCATGGAGATTATGCAATGACAGGCAAGACTAAGCTAGTGCTGTGACAACTTGACGCAATGATATGGCAGCTTGAAAGCAAAGGGGTTTACTCCTCAAGCTCTCTGTATCATGTGATCAATTTTCGTGGGGTGCAACCAGTTTTCATCCCTGCGGTGTGGAAACTTTATGTGCCGCCGAAGATCCACGTTTTCTTATGGCTTTTCTCTTATAACAAACTGATGACCAGAGACAACCTGAGGAAAAGGCACATCATTAGACCCCTTGATTGTGTCTTCTACTCTGATTAAGAAACTAACGCTCACTTGTTTTTTGAATGCATCGTAGCAAAAAACATTTGGTTGTTTGTGGCTGACCACTTTCAGGTCCGAATAGGAATAGGATATGAATCTGTAGCCAGATTCTGGGTACCTAACAAGAAGAATTCTGCTCTAAACATAGTTTCTTCAGCTGTCCTCTGGTGTTTGTGGAAGTATAGGAACTCTATCATCTTTAACAACACCATTTGGACCTCAATTTTGCAAGTTTGGAGGTTGATCCTCAGAACCCTCAAGTTCTGGGTGATCTTGGCACCAGAAAATGGCAAGGCTCGTCTGGAGATTTTCCTGACAGCACTAACAGCTTTCTTGCTACAGCCGCTGAGAATAACGAGTGGCTGATGCTGGGAGGTTGTGCGAAGGATGGGGGTGTGAATCAGTGGGGCAGGCTGAAGATCTCTGAAGATGACTGGCGTTTCCATTCCCCAAAGAAGCAGGGGGGCCTGAAGGGCAAAAACATGCTGAGTAGCCCAGTCTCAACTCTTGTCTGCTGGTCTCCTGAAGCAGCTTCAGCGCCACCTTTCAAGTTCAGAAAGCCTGCGGAGATGGAAGCAAACACAAACCTGGAGATTTTAGTCTGATTTGTGTTGCTCTAGTTTCGGGCCTGCGTGCCGCCTGATCTATTCAAAGATATGTATTTCGGTTTCCCTTTTACTCGTAGTGCCGTTTAAGGCTGAACTGCTCCTCTAAGTGAGCTGCTATATAACTGGAGAACCTGTTTTTTGGTTTCATGCTGAGTAATGGAACCAGGGAGGAGAACCTCCCTGTTCATCTAAAAAAACAACTTGACGCAAAACACATAAGATAGAGGTCTTGAAGGAACACACGTAGGAACCAATAATCACTTTGCGTGTAGTGTGCCAGCCCAAATTGCTATGCAGGGCTTGCCTGTTATTTTGACAGCACGAGTGTGAGACAGGATTTGGTAGTTCTTAATGGAGTCAGTGATCAGGGCATACCACTTCACGGGCTACTCAAGCGAACGCTCGTGGGTGTGCCCCAACGCCACCACATGTCGCATACTCGCATCAGGGCCGGTCCTGAGATTTTGGGGTCCCGGGGCGAAACTGAAATCCGGGGCCCTTTTATTAGCATACTAGATAAAAAAAATTGCATTGCAAGGAAGACACTTATTAGCTTACCAAACAGTAAGTCAATAAAACATGGGTTAGTTGAGGCGGTTTTGAGAAAAATTTGTGGGAAAAACCAAATATGAAACAAAAAAATCAAAATAAGGAGGAGGCATAGGGAGGTTGGACTAAGGATAAACTTAAGATGGAACACTGCGTTCTTTATAATTAGTAGAGATGGTAATAATAAAACATTGGGACAGTTGAGATTTTTTTCCAGCAAAATTAGTGGGAAAATAATAAAGGATGGGAGAACAAAAACAGGTGCGAGGACGTAGAAAAACAAAGGACAATCGTAATACAGAACCTCATTCTTTTAGATAGTATATATAGTACCCTAAAAAAGATAGTATATATAGAGATGGATGAAATAATAAGTATATCAAATATTTTCTTCATACATGAAATGTTACGAAGAACATTTATAGATTACCTTAGATTTTTCTTCAAATATTCCATGATGTCAACATTGACTTCTATATGGTCATCGTCTCTTGATTAGCATTAGTTTGCTCATCCACAACGATCTCTATGATACTATCAACTCATCAAATTATTTTCTCATCTCTTTTTTCTCACCACCGGACATAGTAGATCTGAAATTTAGAAGAGACAAGTACTAATTAAAAACTTAACACAAAGTCTTATGGAAAAATTCTAGGGCGGAAGATAAGACCAAAGACATAATCAACCTTATTTGAAATCAACGATGATGTGTATGGCAAGGACTGAGGTAGCCTATGCGTGGTGGGCATTTGCTACGTCCGCTGGCGCGCGGCGGGCGGCGGCCAGCGCTTGGCGCTCGGTGGCTCAGGCGACTTTACAAATCACGATTAGTGGAGACAGAGACGAGGGTCGGCAATCCATATGCAAACCTAGATCCATCGGATGGATTCATACGTGTGTAATGTACGGTTAGGATGCCAATGCACGTATTTGCACGGTTCCACGAAGCCCAGTTTGCATTTTTCTTCGCCTCACCCAGCAAGGCCCAAATCACTCACGTATATGCAGGGCCAGGTAGGAGGGGGCCCCAAGATATTGGGGGCCCGGGGCGCCCCCCCCGGGCCGGCCCTGACTCGCATGTTGGACGTGCCCCGTGAAATGCGTTTTTTCCATGCACCCATTTTGGGTTATTTTTTGAGCTTTTGGATGTTGCAAGATTTTTGCTAGGTGTTTGTGGTTTTTATTTATTTATTTATTGCTAGGTTCAAGAGAACATTTCAAAAAGGTGAATGCACGAGAACAAAATATAATTCTCAACTTATGATGAGTGTCGCACATGCAGTATATCACTTGCCATCACCGAAGAAGATGACAATGACGTCTGCAAAGGGTATCTTTTAATTAGTGATGTCGAGTTCTCAAACAATGGTAGGAGTATTGTACTTTTGCTGGCCGAGGACGTTGTGTTCCGGCAAAAGAAGTCACAGTTCTATCGCCATCCATCGATTATCATGAGACTAGAGCGCAGGTAAAAACGTTTGTCGCAGTTAACAGAACGATCGCCGAGAGGAAAGAAGGAAAAGAAAAAAAAGAAGCAATGATCAAGCGCAGCGACGGGAGCGCGCGCTTATTCCCAGCCCCTGCTTTCGGTCACCCACCTGATCTGATCGGTACACGCTAACAACTCCTGGGAAAGAGCGGGTATCCATAATGTATAGCGCCTCACTCACTCACCTGGCAAAGCGGCAATCAGGGATGAACAGCCTCCGCTGCCCCCTACTGACCAACACCACTTCTCGCAGGGAGCGGCCCCGTGCCGCGCCGTCATCATCACCGCCAGTTCGCCGCCGAGACCGCGCGCGCGCTCTACGTACGCGCGCGCGCGCATGCACTCGAGTGCGTCGACGGTCGACACAACAACGTACTCCGACCGACCGCCGAGCGAGCGAGCTCATTGACGTTTTCGTCGTCGCTCGCCGGCCCGCTCGTCGTGGAGCGGGAGCGGGGCAGGGAAGAGGCAGCTAGCGCCACGTCCGGACGTGACCGCTGATCGACCATGCCTTTGTCTTGTGAGTCGTGTCCTGTCCATGTATATCGTCGGTGCAGATGGACGTATGTGCGCGGTAACGGTTTGTCCTAGCTAGGCTAGCTAGGGAGCAATACTGTTCAAAGCCCGGAATCACAGGGTAAACCTATGTAGCATAGAAGGGAACACATCGTGTGATCTCTATATATTGTCTCTCTAGCTCAACGTACTTCGGCTACTCCCACTCACTGACCGCGGTGCTGTGTGATTTTGACAACGGAAAGTCTTCAGAGATTGCTATGGCATCCAGTTGCTTTCACATACTTCACTCAGGTAGCGAAGCCACAAGCACTTAATCTAAGATCTGCATTTTTTTCGCCAAAAAAAAACTTAATCTAAACGTCTAGCGCATGATGAATTGACACGACACGTACACGCTCATGCGTGTCGCTGTTTCGGCAATCTACCATACACCGAAATATAGAAAAATCACGACATGCACTGTGCAGGCATGTTAATTAGTCGGTCGCACCTGGAAAGAAGCAGGACTATATAGAGACACGCCTGTGTATGTGCAAGGATTGACATGTACGGCCTACCGATCGATCGACGACTCGACTGATATGTCGCGTACCGACGGTGACCTGACACCATTATACAAAGATACGATCACTGTTCATCCCTGTACGCGTTCGTATTTGTTTACTTTTTTGGCTTGGTTTCCAAGCATAACGATGTGGCACGTGAACAGTGTAGTTGCAAAAGGCGTTGGTTGAGTTGTGTACCGTCGTACTGCCACCAGTCTATAAGGAGTATGTACAACGAAAAGTGCACGCAGCGGCCGAACTCCATGGAGCTATTTGTTTATTTATTTTCGGTCGATTTTTTTTACTATTTCCACACTTCAAAAAAACCTGAAAGAAAAGTATACATAGACATATATTTGTCATATACATGCATAAAACTTGACGAACCTCGGCCCCATTTTTTTAACACATATGCTCACATGTGATGTATAAAATTTTTTGCAAATACATAAATTAAAATGGGCTTTTCCTTTGCTGTATTTGGGCCAGGTATTTGTCTTTTTTGTGTAGCATGCAAATGATAGAATTAGTTGATCAAACTTTATACAAACTTGAAGAACATGCATATGTATTGGTAAAATTATTTATTAAAACTTCTAAATGTGTTTCGATTATTAGTTTTCAAAAAATGGGCTCCATGGAGCACGTCCTTTCTAATGCTGCTCTTGTATGTACAACAAATATGAAAACATATCCAATGGCTGCATTCGTCCAAGGTTAGCAAAGATAATTTTGTACATGAATAAGAACGGCGGTACGATAGTCTTTATTTCCCCGCAAAAATAAAATAGAAATATTAATCATGGTTTCGTCACTGAAAAGAAATATAAGAGATAAGTGTGCCTTCGAGTATAATACTAAGAGGCTATCGCTTGTCAATATTGTTCTGAAGTCACATCATTTTAGTACCGCTCCGTTCAGCAAAGAAGAACACTAAGAGATCCGGATTCAAAAAATTATACGTCTTCCATGCCACTGACGTCCTCTGCCGGGCCTCGGCGCGCACCGGTTGAACATGATCATCTATCGAGCGAGGTACTATCACTCTACGATGCAGCACTTAGAATTCGTCTGTGGTATGAAACAACAGTCGGACGTAAGTTCAAGTCCCCGGACATGAAAAGGATGCGCGTGTGAAGGCAGCTATAGTTGGATTATACAGAAGGGAGCAAACGCGGAATTTATGGCTGCTAAAGTTAGGAGATTGTTTCAGGAAGCTTCCCAACGAGTTTAGGAGTTTGCAAAAGGAAGAATTACCAGTTATCTTTAGCGTTCATTTTTTGTGTCTGACAACAAGTTAGTAATTGCGCATATAAAAAAGTATATACAGTAATTGCGCATGGAAAAGTAATCTGTAGAGGAAAAAGGGAAATCATCTGAAATGGCAAAATACAGCAGTCTCCCAACGCCGGTGTCTTTCGGTCTAACTGGAATCAACAAATCCGTATATACTAATCGTGACTATCGCGGACGTCCGGCACGTCCCCTAAACTCAGCCAAGTGGTAGTAATAATAACTGATGTTTTCCAGCCAGAGAGAATGGTGATGATTTTGTCTGTCCATAGCCCATTGACCAGGCGGGCAGGAGCCAAGAGGCGGCGGCGACGAAGATGACCAACGACCAACGGCACTGGGAGCGTGTGGATTCTCCCGTTCCCAATGGTCGGTCGTGGCACACGTGAGCCGAGCCGGTGCAGTCAGGACTCAGGAGCCACGCACGCCACCAGCACAGCGCTGGCTGACGACCCAAAGAGGCGTGGCCGAGACGGCTCACACCACCCATCTCTCGTCCTCGAACGGAGTAGGAAATGCTCTGTTCTGATCTGCTCTGTTCATCCACCTGCTGCGCTAGCGCTAGAATGTCCGTGCGGTCGAGGCCACCGGCCACGCCATTCTCCTCCTGCCTAGGCTTGTACCCCTACCACTAGTGCTCTCTTGCCTTTGACCGCCGCCCGGTGGGCCCGGCGCGTAGGATAGAGGCCCGTTGCCTGCCCTAATCAAAGGTTTTGGGCGCTCACGGGCCGTGCGCCCCTCAACTCAACTCGGCCCTGTAGTTCGACGACACCATCCTACCGCCTTTTCTTATTTGTCTGGACTGCGCGGCGCCGGGTAGACCCAGTCTTGTGCACCGTCACGTGCATGCAGTTCGTTTTCCCCACCTCCTACGAACCGTACGCGACACACGCAGTTTTCTTGCGGTAAGCACCTCAACTTGCCCGGCATGCAGGCATGTAGGTCTATTTCCCACCTCGCAGCAGCCTTTCCAGGAGGCAGTAAAAAGAAAAGGATAAAAGAAAAAAACCACAGCTAGCAGTAGGAGTATTGCACTGGAGCAAAGCATACACGCTGACTGACTGACATGTCTTTGCAGAATGCTGCTAGTACTGCTGCTGCTGCCGCCTCCGACAGGCTCTCAGCAAAGAAATTAAAAGGGAAAGGGAAAAGAAATGCGTACGTTGTAGATGTACCGCTGCCTGCACGACACAGCAAAGTGCGGGCGCGGTCGAGTGCTGCGCCCCTGTCTGGTCGCGCTCCACCTCCACTCCCGCTGCATGCCACGCAGCCATGGACCGGGTCTAGGCGACCACGTCCTGAGGCGTTAACCCAGCCCCGCAATCATGATTAGTCCCCCATTACGCTGCCCTCGAAACCATTTTTTATGAGTGTTTTATTAATATAATCGCTTCCTCCTTCGCTTTTTCCGCCCCTCGTTCGCTGCTTAATTAATGAGTAGGACTAGAAGCAGTAGCACGTCTGTACTCATTTGTCCGTTTGTTTATTCAACCCTGGAACCCAGCCACAGCCAGTTTGACGACCGCGCCCCCGCACCAGCATGAGTGCACCCGGTCCACATGCGCCAGCCAGCATCGCCAATCTTGAGGTGGAATGGACGGCGCAGGCAGCCCCACGCCGGTGGACCAGGTGAGGCGCGCCCAGCCAGTGGCCCGGCAGGAGCGTTGTGTCCATCGGTTACGGTGCAGCCGAGGGTGAAGAGAGACAAGACGACGACCTCCGCCTCCTCTTCTCGCCTCCGTTAGCTTGGTCTCTCTCGGCTCTCTCTATAACTCGCGTGCCTTTCTCTTTGGGCTCCTTCCTTTCTTCGCGTGCTCTGCAGCGCGCAAGAATCAAAAGGCGCCACCAGCGAGCGAGCGTGGCGCCGTAGACCGACCGCGGCGACACCGAAAGAGAGAGAGAGAGAGCGAGAGACAAGAATTAAAGCCAGCAGCCGGGCTGGTCTTTGGCGCAATCCTTGCGAATCCTCGCGAGATCCTGTTTTTGTTTGCCTTTCCGCGTAGGGGAGGGATTCCGCCGGGAATTTGTTGACCGGCATGGAGGAGGCCGAGGAGATGCAGGTGGAGCGGGTGCACGAGGACGCGGAGCACGGGGGCGCCGACGCCGACAAGCTCAACTACGAGATTTTCTCCATCCTCGAGAGCAAGTTCCTCTTCGGCTACACCGACCCGCACCAGCTCTGGCTGCCCAAGCCGCCGCCGCCACCGCCGGCGCAGGCGTCGCAGGCGGCCATGGCGGCCACGGGGAAGGCGGCGCAGCGCGGGAAGGTGTGCGTGCTCTGCGTTGATGGCGGCGGCGGCGGGCTCAGGGCGCTGCTCGCCGGCCGCGCGCTCGCGCACCTCGAGGCCGCGCTCCAGCGCGCCTCCGGGAGCCCCGACGCGCGCGTCGCCGACTTCTTCGACCTCGCCGCCGGCACGGGCGCGGGCGGCGTCTTCGCCGCGATGCTCTTCTCCACGCACTCGCGCGGCGCCCCGCTGTTCCGCGCCGAGGACACCTGGCGCCTTGTGGCGGACCACGCGCCCAGGCTCTTCCGCAGGCCCGCTGGCTCCACCTCCCTCTTCTGCCGCGCCAAGAAGCGCCCGCTCGCCGCGCCCACGGCGGCGCTCAGCGTCGCCATGAAGGCCGCGTTCGGCGAGGAGCTCACCCTGCGGGACACCATCAAGCCCGTGCTCATCTCCTGCTATGACCTCAGGTCGTCCGCGCCGCTGCTGTTCTCGCGCGCCGACGCCCTGGAGAGCGGGAGCTACGACTTCCGCCTCTCCGACGTCGGCCGCGCGGCCTGGTCGGAGCCCGGCCGCTTCGAGCCGGCCGAGGTGGCGTCGGTGGACGGCGTGACCTCCTGCGCCGCGGTGGACGGCGGGCCGACCATGGGCAGCCCGGCCGCCGCGGCCATCACGCACGTGCTGCACAACAAGCACGAGTTCCCGTTCGTGCGCGGCGTCGAGGACCTCCTCGTGCTCTCCATCGGCGGCTGCTCCGGCGCGGGCGGCTCCGGGGCCACCGCGGACGCCGACATCACGCGCATGCGCCGGTGGGGCCCCAAGGAGTGGGCCCGCCCCATCGCCCGCATCGCGGCCGATGGCGCCGCCGACCTGGTGGACCACGCCGTTGCACGCGCCTTCGGGCAATGCCACTCGTCCAATTACCTGCGCATTCAGGTGAGCAAGCATAGCAAATTCTCGGCCCGCCCGCCATTTATGGCATGTTGCACGGCCGTTTCCTTGGATGTTAATTAACTCTGGCGTGATCAGGCGAAGCGGGAGAGCATGCCGCCGTGCGGGCCGGACGGGGAGTACGACCCGACGCAGGCGAACGTGCAGGCGCTGCTCGCGGCGGCGGACGAGGCGATGAAGCAGCGCAACGTGGAGTCGGTGCTCTTCGAGGGGAGGCGGATCGGGGAGCAGACCAACGCGGAGAAGCTGGAGTGGTTCGCCGCCGAGCTCGTCGCCGAGCACCGCGGCAGGGGCTCCCGGATCGCGCCCACCGTCGCGTTCAAGCAGGCGCCGGCGCTGGGCTGAGCTGCGCTGGCTGGTGGCCGTGCACCGCCGTGCTGTGGAGCAAGGGTCGACGACATGTTGTAGGCCTCTCCTCGCTTTCTTTGGACGGAAAATTCTGCTGCACTTTTTACGTGGCAGTGTCAGTGTGGCATGGCATGGCATGGCTCCCTGAAGCATTTGCCATTGGGAAAATTCGAAGGTGAAAACATTGGAAGGAACATCCGCGATATACTCCAGATTCTTAGCTTCATTTCGACTTACTAGGATATATATGTAGCTGCCCCCGAATGCATAATTATGCCCCGGCTGAAGTGGGCGTTTGAGTTGCGATATGATCCGCTGAAATGCAGTGGATACAGCTGCTGCGGTGCTGCAAGCACGGGCCTCCTCCGAACATAAATAAATCCTCCAGAGTTCATCTAAGCCAGCCCTGCGAATTTTCAGTACCAAACGATATTTGTCAGCTGGATGAAGTGTGTTCCATTTCAACGCTCATTTTACAATCAGAAAAAGACTTCTGTTTTCTGCATTCCGTCCATGTCTATTAATCTCATAGTTGAGTCCACGTCTTAAAGCGCATGTAGTGTAGTGGCTTTTCTGCCTGTTGTGGCATTATTTTCAGATAGGCCGACGCATAACTGATCGAAACAGACATCTCGGAGATCCCTTTCTTGAAGAAGCGAAAGAGAGCCCTGTAGATGTATGTATGTCCTATCACTGTCTTGATGCTGACCGGGGCATGCTTTTCATCCAAGAGCATAAAGATTCCTCCAAGCGAACTAAATCAAGTATATGGGCATGGGTTCTTAATTAAGTTTCCGAATCAGGTAATGTTTTGTTTTGTTACAACATGCTGCAAACAGTTCTAGCCTTTTTCCTCCCGGCCACTGATAACCGTATATGCGCATCATGTTAAGAGGATTGAACTGAGTTCGTGCTCCTCCGCAAAAGAAAAACCCCTGAAAAATAAAATAAAAACTGAGTCTGTGCTTGACTGAAGAAAGGCTATTTTGCAGCCTAAGGTTCTTTAAAGCTAACTCGCAAACGTCTCCGGTATATGTCCGTTTTTATGTCCGTACCTGGTCCGCGGACATGATGCCGGAGTGAGCCATCCAAAGCTATTCACAAATTAGTCTGGTTGGGAGGAGAGAGTAGAGGGGCACCATGCATGTAGTGGGATTTGTGGTATGATGTTTTGTTGGGAGGAGAGAGATGAGATGGAGATCATGCATGCGAAGAGAGAGAGAAAAGAGAGGAGGACAACGCGAAAACTTTTCGTTGATCAAGTGGATATCGGGACTGTGGCAAAGCCCCCCATAGTTGTTTCTAGGATATACGAATCCGTATGTCTGAACTGCTAAGCGGATATATACAGGTCTTTGTTGGATGGCAAAAATGTGCCAACATATAGTGGAGATTTGAAGGTCCGCTTTGAAGATGCCCTAACCTATTCGTTTGGCTCATTTTTCTATCAACTTTTTATGGCCTTATTTGATCCTGAATTATGTACCCCCCCCCCCCCCCCCCCCGCACACACGAAAATGTAGTTCTCATTTTAATTTTGGTTACAATATTTCTTTTGTAGCAATTTTGTTACATGTTTGACTACTAACAAAATGTGCAAATACAAAAGTAAACATCTTAAGTTATGTGCACAGGGAAAATGGACATGTTTTTACACAAAAAGTATGTGCATAACCTTCACACCACAATGCACAACTCTTTTTTAGCTTTTCTTCTTCAAACATCTTGAGTGATTTGCATGTTATGGATTTTATCTCGCATGTGGGAGGGAGGTCATTGTTAGGGCACACAAGAGGTCATAAAAACGGAAAATTGAAGAAAGAGGAAATAGTTGGCGTTTCGTGTGACAGTGTCGTCGAAGGACGACTATTTGTCCGGTAGGGACGACCACCGGCCGATCAAGGGGTCGAGGCAAAGACATAGTGAGTTTGCCAATATTCATGCTCTTCAGGGAGGAGGTAAGGCCCTACTCCTGCCTTATTGCGAAGGTAGACGAAGATCTATGGGATCACCGGCGAGATCTATTCTGGAGATTACAACCCACTCCTCCCGGCGACAGAGTGTAAAGTTCGTCAAAGAGGGTCTGCCTAGGGTTTCTTACTTAACACTGTGGAGGGTCCCTAGAGTTGGGAAACATAGTAGAAAACAAAAAATGCCCTACATATCAAGTTACATGGGTCACTATGAAGATACAAATGAGATTAATTTGTATCATTACCAACTCGCATTTTGCAGCACAAGAAAAGTTGGTGAAGTCATTCATGCAGATTCTCGTAGCTATGATTTACAACCTCTGAACTGCGAGTTTTTTCTCCCTTGAACCAAGATTGAAAGCACGATCTCTCCACCTGGTTGCACGCGTACGGAGTCAGCGATCCGGCATGCTTCGCCGTCTAGAATTAATGGTCATCGGAGAACTATAGAGGGTGGAGCAGCCTTGCGACTATAGGAACTAGTTTCATGGAGAATGAGAGATAGGGGGCAGCCCTTGCGCAAGAGCTGGCCCCCTCTATATATAGGGGGGAGGGAGAAGACTTGGAGGAGGATCTCCCTCCCCTTAGGAGCGGCGCACCAAGGGCTGGGCCCTACCCCAACCCTAGCCACACCCCCTTGACTTGGGTGACAAGGCTAGGGGTGGCGCCCATCTCACGGGCCCCAAAGGCCCATTCGGTTGGCCACCCTATAGGCCTTTCCTATAGGGATGGCCCACAACTCCTTATACTTCCATGCTTATGTAAATATTTATCTGTGCACGCATTTGTCCGGCAAGCTGCGCTTGTAACTTGTGCTCCAAGTCAAACCACCCAAAGACAGGAGTAGGGTTTTACGCCCCCACGGCGGCCCGAACCTGAGAAAGCCTTGCGCATGTACTCTTGGATTTGCTCTCCGTGCTCGTCGATCTCCCAAGCAGAACTAAAGGGATCCTCGCCGGTCCCATAGATCGTCGTACTCTGGCAATCACGATGAATGAAGGAATAAGGAGCAGCAAGACCCTAAGATTGGGGATTCCCAAGGCACCCCAAGGTAATATTCAAGGGAGACCCAAGTGTCTAAGCTTGGGGATGCCCCGGATGGCATCCCCTCTTTCATCTACAATTCATCGGTATGTTAGTTGGAGCTATATTTTTTCATCACATGATATGAGTTTTACTTGGAGCGTCTTGTCCAATTCTTTATTTTGCTTAATTGTTAGTTTGCCATGACCATTGTTTGTTGGACACACATTTTGAGAGAGACACACATTCATCATAATTTATTAGAATACTCTCTAAGCTTCACTTATATCTTTTTAGCTATGCAGTTGCTCTATTGCTTCTCTTATATTTGTTAGAGCACGATGGTGGTTATATTTTATAGAAATGATTGCACTCTCATGATTCACTTAAATCTTTTTGAGAGTCTACTAAATAGGAGGTGGTAATGAGCACGGGTTATAAGAATAGTCCAAAAAGATAGGTATTTATGAGTGGTATGATAAAAACTTTCATGTAGATCACTAAATATGAAACATATTTTAAATATATTGACGTCGTAATATGAAAGGGTATTGGTTCATGATCATTGGTTAGTAGAAATATCAATATTAAAGCTTGTTATTAACAACGCATTTAAGTGTCTGACATGGCATGGTGGGGAGGTTTGAGCTTTTTTGTATCTAATTGAAATCCTTGAGTGTTGTCTAAGTCGACGGTGCGGGATGGTTAACTCCTACTGTAACGCCCACGATGCGGCTGTATCTCCCACATGTCGAAGCACGACTTAGAGGCATAACCGCATTGTAAGCAATGTCGCAAGTGGGGTAATCTTCACACAACCCATGTACTGAATAAAGGAAAGAGATACATAGTTGGCTTACAATCGCCACGTCACACAATGCATAAATAACATTACATTCATCTAGATACAATCAAGGTCCGGAACCAAAATAAAGATAACCCCAAATGCAACAAAGATCCCCGATCGCCCCGACTGGACTCCACTACTGATCAACTGGAAACGAAACAACACAACGAACACGATCTTCATCGAGCTCCCACTTGAGCTCAGCTGCGTCGTCTGCACTGATATCATCGGCACCTGCAAGCTGGTTTTGGAAGTAATCTGTGAGTCACGGGGACTCAGCAATCTCACACCCTCGCGATCAAGACTATTTAAGCTTATGGGTAGGTAAAAGGTATGAGGTGGAGCTGCAGCAAGCACTAGCATATATGCTGGCTAACTTACGCAAATGAGCGAGAAGAGAAGCAAAGCATGGTCGTGAACTAGGAGTGATCAAGAAGTGATCCTGAAACTACTTACGTTCAAGCATAACACGAAACCGTGTTCACTTCCCGGACTCAGCCGAGAAGAGACCATCACGGCTACACACGTGGTTGATGCATTTTAATTAAATTATGTGTCAAGTTCTCTACAACCGGACATTAACAAATTCCCATCTTCCCATAACCGCGGGATGACTTTTGAAAGTTCAAAACCCTGCAGGGGTGTCCCAACTTAGCCCATCACAAGCTCTCATGGTCAACGAAGGATATTCCTTCTCCCAAGACAACCCGATCAGACTCGGAATCCCGGTTACAAGACATCTCGACAATGGTAAAACTAAACCAGCAAAGCCACCCGAATGTGCCGACAAATCCTGATAGGAGCTGCACATATCTCGTTCTCAGGGCACACTCAGATGAGACATCCTACGAGTAAAACCAACCCTCAAGTTGCCCCGAGGTGGCCCCGTAGTCTACTCGGTTCGGACCAACACTCAGAGGAGCACTCGCCCAGGGGGGTTTAAAATAAAGATGACCCTTGAGTCTGCAGAACCCAAGGGAAAAAGGCTTAGGTGGCAAATGGTAAAACCAAGGTTGGGCCTTGCTGGAGGAGTTTTATTCAACGCGAACTGTCAAGGAGTTTCCATTATAACCCAACCGTGTAAGGAACGCAAAATCAAGGAACATAACACCGGTATGACGGAAACTAGGGCGACAAGAGTGGAACAAAACACCAGGCATAAAGCCGAGCCTTCCACCCTTTACCAAGTATATAGATGCATTAAAATAGACAAGATATATAATAGTGATATCCCAACAATAAACATGTTCCAACAAGGAACAAACTCCAATCTTCACCTGCAACTAACAACGCTATAAGAGGGGCTGAGCAAAGCGGTAACATAGCCAAACAACGGTTTGCTAGGACAAGGTGGGTTAGAGGCTTAACATGGCAATATGGGAGGCATGATATAGCAAGTGGTAGGTATCGCAGTATAGGCATAGAAAAAGAGCGAGCATCTAGCAAGCAAAGATAGAAGTGATTTCGAGGGTATGGTCATCTTGCCTGCAAAGTTCTTCGAGTTGACGTTAGCTTGATCCTCGTAAGCGTACTCAACGGGTTCCTCGATCACGTACTCATCTCCCGGCTCTACCCAAAGCAAGAACACAAGCAAAGGGAGATACAATCAACCACGTGCAATGCACAAGCAACATGATGCAAAACATGGCATGATATGCGGGATGTGATATGCGATGCATATGCATGCTTCGGAAAGGAAAGATTGAACATGGCCTCAACTTGGAAAACCAAGAGTGCCACTGAAAGATGAGTTGATTTCGGTCGAAATCGATATAAAGATCACCGGAATCGGATGCACGGTTTGCAAATGGCAAGCAAAACAAATATGGCACTGATCTGCGATTAACAGCACGAGGCCATCTAAATGCATCAAGAACAACAAGCTACTGCACTCTAACATAGAAACAAAGTACATGGCAGTGATCCACTCAAGATGCTTGACAAAAGATGAACACTGAGCTACGGCTAATTCACTCAATAGCAGGTTCAAACAAGCATGGAAAAAGTGCAAAAGATATCAGGTTACAGACTTAGGAAAATAGCAACATGTCAGGATTTAACATCAGGAAGAAAAGTTTAGAGCAAGATAACAACATGCTACAGGAACATATCATGGCAAAGCAAAGCATGACATGAAGCTACTCAAAGCATACAACAAAAGTCCCTTACTGACCATAAGCCAAAAGGGATCAGAAAATACAATGGCAACCATGTGAACATAGCATCTTTCGTTAACAGATTCAGACTTAGTGGAAAAACTGGAACATGGCAAAACAGATTCACGTAGGCATGTTTACGAGCTCGATGCACTCACCACAAGGCATTGCATGACAAACTAAGCATACACCCAGCAAGTAGACATGGCATAGAAGCTAAACATGGCAAGAACAACCTCATAGCATGCACGGATCAACTACAACAACCTCGACAAAATTGCTTAACATGTAAACAATCTGCCAGGAACATTTTATAGCAAAAGTAGAGCTCGATTGAGTCAAGCTAGGGTGCTCCATAAATGCAAACAAAGACACGTATGGATAGAGCATAACAATATCTTCAAAACATCCTTACTGAGCATGCTCAAAAGAGGCATGGATCACTCTGTAGCAACAAGAATATATGGCATAAAAATATTATCAGGGAAATGACTTAGAATATTTTGAAGTCCCTGAAATCAGCAACATTACGAGAGCTACTTTGCATGCTTGTGCTAGTCACCACATTGATTACAAAAAAATACATGGCATACACCCCTGTAAAGATGGCATGGCATACTTCAAAACACATGTAGGGCTCAAGTTCATAGGAGGCACTCATTAAACATGGCAAAAATGACAAATGTGCAATTACTGATAAGAATCTGAAACTAACATTACATAGCACTCTTGCAACAACATTTAGAGCAACGAGATGAACTCAAATGAACATGGTGCAATGGAATGAAATGAAGTACTCGTCGAGACGAACAATTTGATATGCTACACGCCCAAAACGGAGTTACGGATGATGAGTTATGATGCGATGAAATATGCTAAAAATTATGCATATCTGGGACTTGGTGGAAATATACCCTCGCGAAAAGTCAACGGGATGCAGCGGTGCGGGACGACGAGATCCGGGACGGAGGGCGCCGTTTGGTTGGAGGGATGGGTGGATCTCATCCCGATTGGCGCGGATGACGAGGACGACTGGGGAGCACGCCGGAGTTCGTCACCAGAGTGGAAGGAGATGGTTGGCGCGGCCAGGGCTCGTCGGATCTGGCGCCGGAGAGGTGGCCGGAGTGGACGCGCGGTCGCCGGGGCGCGGTGGAGGAGGCCCGCGGCGCTGTGGCGGAGGCGAGATCGGGCGGCGAGGCGCGGCATCCGACGGCGGTGCCGAGAGGCGCATGGCGACGGCGGCGGAGGCGGTCGGCGCCGGCGAGCGGCAGCGGAGCCAGGGCGGTGCGACTTCGGTGTCGGCGCGGGGCGCGGTCGGGCCCGGCGCGGCCCGGCCGTGGGCTCCGCGGGCCGGCGGCGGCTTCGGAGGTGGGAGGAAGTGCGGGGGACACGTGTCGCCTCTTGGTTGGACGCGGACGGCGGTGCAGACATGTTCAGGTGGTGGAGAAGTGTCCGGCGGCGCGAGGAGGACGAAGTTAGGGTTTCATCTGCGCGGAAATTTCGGAGGAGAGCACATATTTATAGGTAGAGGGAGCTAGGAGAGTCCAAATGAGGTGCGGTTTTCGGCCACGCGATCGTGATCGAACGACCGAGATGATGGAGGGGGTTTAGGTGGGATTTGGGCCACTTTGGAGGGGTGTTGGGCTGCAACACACATGAGGCCTTTACGGTCCCTCGGTTAACCGTTGGAGTATCAAACGAAGTCCAAATGGCACGAAACTTGACAGGCGGTCTACCGGTAGTAAACCAAGGCCGCTTGGCAAGTCTCGGTCTAATCTGAGAACGTTTAATACCCGCACACGAAAAGAGGCAAAAGGGGACACCGGAGGACATAGGAGCGCCGGAATGCAAAACGGACAACGGGGAAAATGCTCGGATGCATGAGACGAACATGTATGCATATGCGATGCACATGATGACATGATATGAAATGCATGACACACAAACAAATGACAAGGCAACAACAGCGTATAACTAGAAGACACCTGGCACATCGGTCTCGGGGCATTACAACACTCCACCACTACGAGAGGACCTCGTCCCGAGATCTAGAATGGCACCAGAGAGAAAAATGGAAGAGAAAGAGAAGAGGTGAAACTAAGTTGCTTCTTTGACAAACGAGTGAAACCAAAGAACCTTCAGAGGTTGAACAACTGGAAAGAAAGAATACAACGGAGATGAACGAAGTTGAAAACACTCTGTTAGGAACGAGGAACAAGGAAGATCAAATTCGGATAGCACTCCGTTTAAAAAGTGATACAAGACTTGATAAGATGAAAGAACTTGAGCAGAGGGCACAACACTCCGGTTAAATGGATAAGCAAGGAAAAGAACATAATCTTGACAAAAGAAGATGATGGGTCGAAGGGAGCAACATCACAATGCCTCCGGAAGAAATAATAGAAGATAGATCATTGGAATAAAAAATTGAGAAGAAAATGCCAACTTCTGCCACAATTGAGCTTGAAAAGGCATCCTTAGGAGAAGGGTCGAACGGAGTTGTTGGAAAACCAACAACAAAAAGAGTAAACTTGTTGTGGGCTTATAGAAAGCATCTCGAAATTATGAGGTGAAATTCTGCCACTAACGGAAACAAAAGATTTGATTGATATCAACAAGGAGACGAGAAACTTATTTCACCGGGAGGATAAATGAAGAAATTGGGTCACTTATAAGCACCATAGAAGCAACAATCCTTAAGGAAAGCTTTAGGTGAAATATAACCCAATATAATTCCAATGAAGAGATTGGTGGATTTAAAATACCTCATTCTTAGCAACATGTGAATCATGAAACATGAACTCAGATTATCAAGAATGACATAATACCACCTCCAATGATACGGTAGAAAGAATTGCACTCCAGATTGCAAGATGAAGAATACTTGATCTCCTTAGAAAAGAATCTTGATGAAAACTTCGAGAAGGAATTAAATCCTTTATGAACCATCATGTAGAATCTTCATGAAGAACTCCGGTAACAAAAGGATGATCACACGAAAGGAAAGAGAAGTTGAAAACACAAGGTGAAGCCTTGCGATGATTTAGATGGATCTCCGTGGTGATATAATAGCGAGAGCTTGGAACTCTTGGAAAAGAAAAGATAAAGCCTCTTGAACCGAGAATGTGATATGATGAACCTCCGGAATAAGGAATTAAACACTTGGATGAAACAAGAGTAAGAATTATGTTATGCGTATGCTTCACCAATTTAATTGATGACAAGCAACGGATTTGGCATACTACTTATTCTTGTAGAAAGAATTAAGAGAGATATAGCACAACTTGGGAAGGTCTTCAACGAACCACCGGTAGAATTGGAAAGCAGGAATGCATTGATATGATAAACGAAGGAGGAAGAATCTTGGAAGAACCACCGGTAGGATTGAAAATGAATGAAGAAAAGATAAAGAAACACCGGGAAGAATTAGAGAACGAATGAATATACTTTAGGGGATTTAGATACATGAGAACGAAGAGATCACGAGCTGACAAGAGAATACTTGAATGATGCACCGGTAAGATTTGGAGAGCGAGAGCTGAAAGCTGGAATGAATAAATCTGAGATGATGGGCTCCGGATGATCAGACTGAAAAGACTCCTGAATTGCTCCGGATGGGTGAAAAGAATTCTCACAATCGAAAACAATTATGAGAGGAAGGCAACAAGCTAGAACCATGAATTTTGAAGAACGAATATGATTGCAGAGAAGAATCTTCTTCGGTCTTTAAAATCTGAGAATGACGACGAGAAACATCGCCATGAATTGTTGAGACACTCCGGAATAAAGAATGGAAAGGTTGAACCAATCATGAAAAGAATTTGAAAGATCTTGGAGAAAGACATAAGACTGATGATAATTCATTCTTGATACGTCTCCAACGTATCTATAATTTTTGATTGCTCCATGCTATATTATCTACTGTTTTAGGCAATATTGGTCTTTATTTTCCACTTTTATATTAATTTTGGGACTAACCTATTAACCGGAGGCCCAGCCCAGATTTGCTGTTTTATGCCTATTTCAATGTTCCGAGAAAAAGGAATATCAAACGGAGTCAAAACGAAACGAAATCAACTAGAGAACTTATTTTTGGAACGAATGCCACCGGATAAACTTGGACTCCATGTCAGGAGATACGGGAGGTGCTCACGAGGGTGGGGGGCGCCCCCCCTAGTGCACGCCCCCTGCCTCGTGGGGGCCCCGTAGCTCCTCCGACGTACCCCCTGCACCCATATATACCTACGTATCGTAAAACTTCCAGAACAGAGATTAGATCGGGAGTTCCACCACCAGAATCCTCCATAGCCACCGAAAACCAATCTAGACCCATTCCGGCACCCTGCCGGAGGGGGCAATCCCTCTCCGGTGGCCATCTTCATCATCCCGGTGCTCTCCATGACTAGGAGGGAGTAGTTCTCCCTCGGGGCTGAGGGTATGTACCAGTAGCTATGTGTTTGATCTCTCTCTCTCTCTCGTGTTCTTGATTTGGCATGATCTTGATGTATCGCGAGCTTTGCTATTATAGTTGGATATTATGTTTCTCCTCCCCCTCTAATCTCTTGTAATGAATTGAGTTTCCCCTTTGAAGTTATCTTATCGGATTGAGTCTTTAAAGATTTGAGAACACTTGATGTATGTCTTGACGTGCGTATCTGTGGTGACAATGGGATATCACGTGATTCACTTGATGTATGTTTTGGTGACCAACTTGCGGGTTCCGCCCATGAACCTATGCATAGGGGTTGGCACACGTTTTCGTCGTGATTCTCCTGTAGAAACTTTGGGGCACTCTTTGAGGTTCTATGTGTTGGTTGAATAGATGAATCTGAGATTGTGTGATGCATATCGTATAATCATACCCACGGATACTTGAGGTGACATTGGAGTATCTAGGTGACATTAGGGTTTTGGTTGATTTGTGTCTTAAGGTGTTATTCTAGTACGAACTCTAGGGCTGTTTGTGACACTTATAGGAATAGCCCAACGGATTGATTGGAAAGAATAACTTTGAGGTGGTTTCGTACCCTACCATAATCTCTTCGTTTGTTCTCCGCTATTAGTGACTTTGGAGTGACTCTTTGTTGCATGTTGAGGGATAGTTATGTGATCCAATTATGTTAGTATTGTTGAGAGGACTTGCACTAGTGAAAGTATGAACCCTAGGCCTTGTTTCCTAGCATTGCAATACCGTTTACACTCACTTTTATCAGTAGTTAACTTGCTGTTTTTATAATTTCAGATTACAAATACCCATATCTACTATCCATATACCACTTGTATCACCATCTCTTCGCCGAACTAGTGCACCTATACAATTTACCATTGTATTGGGTGTGTTGGGGACACAAGAGACTCTTTGTTATTTGGTTGCAGGGTTGCTTGAGAGAGACCATCTTCATCATACGCCTCCTACGGATTGATAAACCTTAGGTCATCCACTTGAGGGAAATTTGCTATTGTCCTACAAACCTCTGCACTTGGAGGCCCAACAACGTCTACAAGAAGAAGGTTGTGTAGTAGACATCAATTCTTACGTCAAACTTCAAAAAGAATTTGAGAAGCTCCGGGAAAATTAGAAGAGTCAGGTAAGATCCTGGAAAAAAGACCTGTGGGTTAGGCCCTACTCAAAAGAAAACACCTTAGAACAACTTAAAAGAGAGATTGCGTCGGTTGAATTAAATGGATTGAAAGAGATAACAACCTCGAAATAAGTTAAACGGATCTTGAATGACAAGATGAGCCTTCCGTGGTATCTTTGGCACTCCGAAACAAATGAATGGCGAGAAGTGGATGACATGACGAGCCTTATGTGGTATCTTTGGCACTCCGGAACAAACAAATTCTTTGAATATCCATGATGCTAATGATGATTGCACTAGTTATGATGAAAATGCCTCCTATAAACATGTCAATTTTTGTGGAGTAGAATGGGTTTGCAAGTACACACCAAATAGGGAAGATAGATATTGCAAGAGGCATAAGTACTTAGAAACTAAATTGTTGCAAGAAAGTCTTGATGACTGTGTTGAAAAATTCAATATTTTTCGTGCCCCTTGTGAACTTTGCAATGAACATGGTCATTTAAATCTCCAATGCAAATTGTTTCATGACCGAACCGTATCCAAAAATTGTGATAATTTGATTACCCTTGAGCATCATAAAAAGCTTAGTCTTCTTCTGGGGTATGAGGAAATGAAACGTATAACTGAGGGTATTCCAAAGTTTAATCTTCATATATTTCTTGATTTTGATCTAGAGAAATTTTATATGTATTGTGCGGTGAATTGTATTGAAAATCCTTATATTGCCAATTACATAAAGAAAAGAAAACAAATAGAAGATGAAGAGAATACTAATGAAAGGGAAGAGACTTCCCAATATCCTTCTATTATTTCTTATGATGAATCAGGTAATGAGGAGGAGCCTCCTATTCAACCAATCTCATTAATAAGGAGCTCCAAAAAGAGGATTGAACCCACACATGATGTGGTAAAGAAGAAGAAAAGAAAAAGGAAGAGAGGTAAAAAGATATCTCTTCCAAATAATGCTGCTCCTATTACTACTGTGCCTCATGAAAATATAATTGTGGAAGATAATGATACTTCTTATTATCTTGAAAATCTTTTTGGCACTTGCTTGGAAGAATATGATAATTGCTATACTATTGGTGCTATTCATACAATTAATGATGAGAGTGATTATGCTTATGATATGAAAAGGCCCAAGCTTGGGGATGCTATGTTTGATGAAGATGATGATGTTGAGAATATATTTGCTGCAATTAATGTTTGTCCCAAGCTTGGGGATGCTACGCTTAATGAAGATGATATTTTTAGTCTCCCAAGTTTTGATATGCAAGTTTATAATGATGATAGCATGCCTCCTACTTATGATGATTATTGTGATGATACTTATGCTATAAAAAGTAGTGATTATATTTATAAAACTTGTCATGATTATGATTACCCCTTCTGTGAACATTACTCTTTTAATGTGGAAGCAATTTATAGTATTCGAGTCTCTTATGATACTCCCACTATTATTCATGAGAAGAATCTTGCTTATGTGGAGAGTAGTAAATTTTCTATGCTTGTAGATCATGAAAATAATGCTTTAGGTGCTGGTTATATTGTTGAATTCATTCATGATGCTACTGAAAATTATTATGAGGGAGGAATATATGCTTGTAGGAGTTGCAATAATATCAAGTTTCCTCTCTATGTGCTTAAAGTTTTGAAGTTATGCTTGTTTTACCTTCCTATGCAAGTTGATTCTTGTTCCCATAAGTTGTTTGCTCACAAAATCCCTATGCATAGGAAGTATGTTAGACTTAAATGTGCTAGTCATATTCTTTATGATGCTCTCTTTATGTTTCAATTCTTATCTTTTATGTGAGCATCGTTGAAATCATCATGCCTAGCTAGGGGCGTTAAACAATAGCGCTTGTTGGGAGGCAACCCAACTTTATTTTTATTCCTTGATTTTTGTTCCTATTTAGTAATAAATAATCCATCTAGCCTCTGTTTAGATGTTGTTTTATGATCTTAATTAGTGTTTGTGCCAAGTAGAACCTTTGGGAAGACTTGGGGGAAGTCTTGTTGATCATGCTGTCAAAAACAGAAACTTTAGCGCTCACGAGAATTGCTGCCATTTTTATTTGGAGAGTGATATTTAGTTAATTCTTTTTGCATATGATTAATAGATAAATTCCTCAGGTCCAGCAATTTATTTGAGAATTTTATGAGTTCCAGAAGTATACGTTTGATTCAGATTACTACAGACTGTTCTGTTTTTGACAGATTCTGTTTTTCGTGTGTTGTTTGCTTATTTTGATGAATTTATGGCTAGTAAAATAGTTTATAAACCATAGAGAAGTTGGAATACAGTAGGTTTAACAAAAATATAAATAAATAATGAGTTCATTACAGTACCTTGAAGTGGTGATTTATTTTCTTATACTAACGGAGCTTACGAGTTTTCTGTTAAGTTTTGTGTTGTGAAGTTTTCAAGTTTTGGGTAAGGATTCGATGGACTGTGGAATAAGGAGTGGAAAGAGCCTAATCTTGGGGATGCCCAAAGCACCCCAAGGTAATATTCAAGGATAGCCAAGAGCCTAACCTTGGGGATGCCCCGGAAGGCATCCCCTCCTTCGTCTTCGTTCATCGGTAACTTTACTTGGAGCTATATTTTTATTCACCACATGATATGTGTTTTGCTTGGAGCGTCAATTTATTTTGTTAGGATTTGCTTGATGTTATTTAGAACAATGTTTTTCATCTTTTATTTCAATAAAAGTGGCATTGATAGCCTTTACTATGCGTATTTTAGAAGTCCGCATGTTGCTGTTTGAAAACAGAAAGTTTACCGCTGTTGCAATAATTCCCTAGAAAAGTAAGAATGTGATAAAATGTTGAAACCTTTTGCATATTAAGCTCTGATAAATTTACTACACAGGGAATTTTCTTTCAGAATTTTTGGAGCTAGGGAAGTATGGATGTTGCAGCATTCTTTATAGACTATCCTGTTTAGGCAGATTGCTGTTATGTTTGCATATGGTTGCTTCTTTAATGATTCTATTTGAGGATAGGACTATTAAATATGCAGAGGATTTTAGTATGCAATGTTGAATAATAATTTTAGTGATTTGCTACATTAGAGTATGATAAGGTTTTTGCAATGGTTTATACTAACCTATCTCACGAGTCCTTGTTGAGTTTTGTGTGGATGAAGCTTTTGAGATTTAGGGAGACCGTGATATGAGAGGAATTAAGGAGACACAAAAGCTCAATCTTGGGGATGCCCAAGGCACCCCAAGATAATATTTCAAGAAGTTTCAAGCATCTAAGCTTGGGGATACCCCGGTTGGCATCCCACCTTTCTTCTTCAACAACTATCGGTTAGTATTGGTTGATCCTAAGTTTTTTGCTTCTTCACATGATGTTTGCCATTCTTAGAATGTCATTTTTCTTTGCTTTGATTGCTATTTGAATAAAATACCAAGATCTGAAATTATTAAATGTTAGAGAGTCTTCACATGGTTGCATAATTATTCAACTACTCATTGATCTTCACTTATATCTTTCGGAGTAGTTTGTCGATGCTCTAGTGCTTCACTTATATCTTTTAGAGCATGGTGGTTGAGGGAGTCCTGGATTAGGGGGTGTCCGGATAGCCGGACTATACCTTCGGCCGGACTCCTGGACTATGAAGATACACGATTGAAGACTTCGTCCTGTGTCTGGAAGGGACTTTCCTTGGCGTGGAAGGCAAGCTTGGCGGTACGGATATGTAGATCTCCTACCATTGTAACCGACTCTGTGTAACCCTAGCCCTCTCCGGTGTCTATATAAACCAGAGGGTTTTAGTCCGTAGCCACAACAATCATACCATAGGCTAGCTTCTAGGGTCTAGCCTCCTTGATCTCGTGGTAGATCTACTCTTGTACTACCCATATCATCAATATTAATCAAGCAGGAGTAGGGTTTTACCTCCATCGAGAGGGCCCGAACCTGGGTAAAAACATTGTGTCCCTTGTCTCCTGTTACCATCCGCCTAGACGCACAGTTCGGGACCCCCCGGTTTTGACACCGACATTGGTGCTTTCATTGAGAGTTCCTATGTGCCGTCGCCATCAGGAAGGATGCCTCATCCCGTCTTTAAAGACGGCACCGTTGCTAAGGGAGCTTTGGCTGTCGGCCAAACTCTCTGGCTAGGTGGTTTCCTTATGACCGCCTGTTCGGCTGCTGCGCCGACGATGACCTCTCGGGTCATCGAAAGCAAACTTCACGTCAGCTCGGAATTCGCCGAGCAGCTAGATCCAATGGAGCTCTCTTCCCTAAACGAGCTCTTGGATCGCATCGACGCCCTGGGAGTCACTACGGATTATGACCAGATTGGGCCTAAACCCGATCTGAGAGAGATTAACTCTCCCCAGGTCACCCATCACGTTGCCGTGGTAGAGGGACAGTGCGGCGACCCTTCATCTATCTTAAGGACTAGCTATGTCCGGATTCCCGATCCCTCCAAGCCGGATACCTGCGGAGGGGAGGACATCACTCAAGACCTGAACTTAAAGTCAGGCGACATGCTAGATTCATTGGAAAGCATCCAAGAATCCAAACTTCCGAGTTCGGAAACTCCTTGGCCCCTGGGTCTCAGATTGGGTGAGGTTTCGGATTTGATTCCACCCACCCACCCGTACATAAGCGATCTATCCCAAATTAGGCAAGAGCCCGAAGAAACAGTACATCATTACTGGGCCAAATTCCTCCTGGTTATGAATAGGATAAAGGACTGCCGCGAGGAAGATGCAATTTCATTCTTCTGCAATAATTGCACGGACAAGGGAATCCTCAACGCCATAAGTCGCCATGATATTACACGCTTCGCTGACTTGGCGTCCATAGTACAAAAGTACTGTGCGATGGAAAGTACCTAGAAAACCGAAATAAAATTTTGGGACAATCCGGCCCTAAATACAAAACCAGTCCGAAATAAAAGGGTGCATCATCGCCAGACACCCGGGTTCAATACCAAAAAGCAAAAGCCCTCTACAGGGCACGGAACCGTACTAGAAGGATGGCTTAATGGACCCTGTAAAATTCACAGTGCAGAGGGCGCCACACCAACTCACAGCCTTAGAGCATGTTGGATACTCCGGCAGGTGGCAAAAATTGGCGAAGATCTTCTAATTCCAGAAGCCACAGAAAGCCACCCCAGAGACACCAGTACGGTATTAACAGTCTTCGAGACTTTCGCATCAAATAATATGCGAAAAAGAACACTCCGCAGCCTTGCCAAAGTCTACCAAGTAGCAACAATAAACCCATGGAGTGACATGGCTATTACTTTTAACGCCAGTGATGAACCTAAATTCCGAACAGCCCGAGCACCAGCCGCATTGGTCCTCAGTCCAATAGTGGACGTCTTTCGTCTTACCAAGGTACTCATGGATGGCGGCAGCGGATTGAACCTCATTTATGAGGAAACCCTTCAAAAATGGAAATAGATTGGAACCGCATTGAGCGAAGCAGCACAACCTTTAGAGGAATAATCCCCAGTCGGGAAGTGCGCTGTACAGGAAAAATCACACTAGATGTGGTGTTCGGCACGCCGGATAATTACAGGTCCGAAGAGGTCACGTTCCAAGTGGCCCCGTTCAGTAGCGGATATCACGCTCTGCTAGGGCGGGAAGCGTTTACAATCTTCCAAGCAATACCCCATTACGGGTACATGAAGCTCAAGATGCCCGGGCCTAACGGAATCAGCACTCTCGCTAGTGATCCGGACATAGCACTACGCGCCGAAAACAAGACAGCAGCACTGGCCCTCGAGGCGCTATCCGAAGCCCTAACGGCTAAGGAACTGACTGTGCTGCGCTCCATGGTGAATAGGGACGATGTGATACTTGACAAAAGATCCAAGTCCACCTCCTTTAAACCGGCGGACGAAATAGTCAAATTCCAGGTCCATCCAACGGACCCCAATAAAATAGCTTCCATCGGGGCACAGTTAAACCCTGATGTAGACGCCGCACTGCGAGAGTTCCTACAAGAGAACTGGAACATTTTCGCCTGGCACCCTTTAGACATGCCAGGAATCCCACGCAGGCTGGCCGAACACAGCTTAAATATCCTAAAAGGATTCAAGCCAGTCAAATAGGCTCTTCGGCGTTTTTTCGAACCTAAGAGATAGGCCATGGGAGAGGAACTAGCCAAGCTATTGGAGGCCGGATTCATCAAAGATATAAAACACCCAGACTGGCTAGCAAACCTGGTGATGGTACCAAAGAAGGACAATCCTGGCGCCTGTGCGTTGATTTTAAAGACCTTAACAAGGCTTGCCCAAAGGATCCCTTCCCTCTCCCCCGCATCGATCAAATTATCGACGCTACCGCAAGACACGATTCATTGTGTTTCCTCGACGCATACTCCGGCTACCATCAAATAAAGATGGCAGAGTCAGACCAAGCCGCAACGACATTCATCACACCATACGGCCCATTCTGGTTCAACACAATGCCCTTCGGGCTCAAAAACGCCGGCGCAACATATCAGCGCATGATTCAGACATGTCTGGCAAACCAGATCGGCAAAACAGTGGAGGCATACGTAGATGACGTGGTCGTTAAAACAAGACATGTCGAATCTCTAGTAGACGACTTGAGGCTAACATTCAATAACCTCCGAACATACGGCATCAAGCTCAACCCGGAAAAATGCGTTTTCGGCGTTCCAGCCGGAAAGCTCTTGGGCTTCATTGTATCCGGTAGAGGAATTGAAGCAAATCCAGCTAAGATCCGAGCTCTGTCACAATTGGATATCCCGAAGGACCTCAAACAAATACAAAAATTAACCGGATG